>NC_135500.1:163211682-163419182 GCF_052857255.1 Amblyomma americanum | reverse complement strand
AACGTAGGAACAAGCAGTGTAAGCATTTTTTACGACTTGCCTGATAGGGTTCTATGTTTTGTCCTAAACGCTTGGAATAATTAATGACTAATAAGATTCTGAAGCAGACCTTCTGAAAAACTTCACTACGTGAGGAAGTAAATCGTGCCGAAAAATGAAAATTATTCGTTGTTTTGTCCAGCGAATGTGAATCCCACGCCTTTCTTCCATTTTATTACCAGAATTCCTATTCATTCATTTCATACTATTTTCCTCGTTCATTAATTAGGGAGTAAGTGCATAGTAAGTGCGTTGGGCGTTAGTGCCAGTGGCCCGACGTAATGTTGGTGTTTATTTTGGAAACTAAAGAAGGAGCTCCACGCTTTCGTTTTTGAATTCGTCTTCCGCTAAAACGTAATAAACCAAATCATTCGTCGTCCTCTTTCTAACTCTCAAAACTTTAAACCTTGTTTGCAGCCATTTTTTTTTTATTCTACACCAAGTTTGTTCTATTAAAACCACATTTGTTAGCTGTAGTCAAAACTCGCGCATCGCTCCACGGCTGGTTACGAGACGTCCGTAGTGAAGTCAACTCAGAAAGTAGATCAGTATAGCGTGCGTGGACATGAGAGGCCTATCAGGATCGAAGAACGACCTCGAGGCCTACCTCTCTTCTGCTTCACTCAGCCCGCCACTGCAGACTCCAGTGAAGCTCTGCGGAGGCTTCAAATTTCTCCCCAAACAAGAAGACGACAGACTAGAGCCACCCACTGTTCTCTTCTTACTTTCCTTTCTCCCAACTTCGGACTATCCAGAGTCGGATCGAACGGAGGTCTGGTTCTCGACGTATCTGTCGAGCTTTTGTCTTTCTTTTTAATTTTTACTTCACACCAAGTTGGCGAAGATATACGGGTCCCCTCTGGGTCGGACACTTGGCCGTGCCGAGACTCCGCAAAGGGCTAAAAATTGCCGCCTTCAAAACTGCTCTTGTTTCCACTACCCCTTCTCCTTTTTTTTTCACAAGAGGTCACACTTCATGACTTCCCGCGGCCCTGCGGCGAGACCCTTTTGTCCTTTTTTCCCCTGTCTCCCATATTTCTTTCACCCGCGAGCCAGGCCTTGGCGATAGAACTCCCACAAACGTGCCGAACCCAACGCATCCGTCTGTTTTATTTGCTTTTATTTCCCCCTCTAGAGGTCTGGATTCCGGCAAATGTGGCTTCCAATACGGCGGCGGCATTTAGACGTCGTCGAAGGAAGTGATGACGCCGCCCGCAGCTTTCGAAGACCCTTCGCACAGATTACAGGGGCCCCGTCGTCTTTGCAGTGGGCAGTTCGAAGCGAGAGCAATGTTTTATCACTGCTGCCGAGTGAAGCGCCATCCTCACTGGAAGTCGTAATTTTTTATTATCCTTCTTGTTCCCCCGTTGTCCCTGCCGCAGTACCCCTAGCGCTGTTTATAGTATAGAGGCCTGGAAATGGCTATGGGTGTTAAATAAAGCGGGATATCGGAGGATATCGTGACCTTCTTTACACGATACGGGAACCTCGAAAGGATGGCGCCTCGACGAGTATGCTTTAGCGAGGATTCCGAAAGGAATGTAAAAATCAGTGAAACGCTGATTTGGTCGGTGTTGTCAGGCCTTACAACGGGAGAGATCCTAGGGGCAGCTTACTGGCTTCCCGTTGAGTCGGATGCTCGTACTGTAGCGGGGATCACTGTTTGATGACTTCCGCGGGTCATGACATCGTTTCGCAGTAGTGGTAGCCCCGAACAGTATACGATGCGACTAGACCCAGCACACGGAAGAGAGTGCTAGAGTTATGAAGGAAAGCCAGATGTGGCTTTGTTGGGAATACAATCCCGCCAGACAATGCAGTAAAGCTTTGACCGCAAATAGTCACTCAGCAGAACAGTAAGCTTTTAAAGGCCGAGAGTTTGCCCTGACTAGCATCTTCGTATTAAAAGATGAAACCGCGAGCACACACATTGCGGAAAAAGAAGGCCATAATTTAAATTTACTTCAATTATGTCATCTTCTTATTACCGCAGTTGTGCTTTAGCCAAGACTATATTCCAGATCATTTCCTGTATCTGACAGCAGAGAAGCTATAGCCGGACTAATTAGCATGCATTCGGGTTCTCAGACTTAGACTAGAAGCAAATGAGCAGTAGGAGCCCAAAATATTGCAAGAGAAACACAGAATTTCTAGTTTAGGCGCCGTCTGTGGACCTTTCTTTAATTTGTATTTTGCACAGTAATGTGACGTCTTAACCACAAAAAGCATCAGTGATAGACGGTATTAACTCGCCTGAAGGCATATCTCACTTGCCAAAAAAGTAAAATAGCACAAATAAAACTCACACTGCAGATGTAGCATTTTTCCGGAGTCCGGCTTCAAAGATAATTAAAACTTTGTCTCAAAAATACAAACACTGCAAAGAGATCTTTAATAATAATCATAGCACTCTAGTTAAAGCCGCAACTCTAGTAAACACTTATCCGCTTAGAAACTGACGTTTCTTAGCACTCGCATAGAGAGTGCTTGCGTAAACGCAGCAGCGTTGGCCTAGAAGTTTAATCCAAATTTTTGGCTCACGCTACAATTAGTGTCACTAACAAAAAATACGTTGCAGAGCCATGTAGCCGGTACAAACACTGTGCCTAATTCCCCAATATAAGGCAGCATTTCTTTTCAGCTGCACTCACCGCACTCTTATTCGTGCAAGTGAGCTTATGTAGCTATTTTAGTGTTAGCGCTCTTATTTTGGTCGATATCTTCTTATGGCATGAACAACACAACACGTAGCCAACTGGACGACTGCCGTCAAGGCAACTCACAAAATAAATACTTTCTCCTGATCCTTATCTTGATATTTGATACTTGTGTACTGAGATTTCTCACGTAGCGCCCTCAGTTTCCATGGTAGCAAATACTCACCAGAGCCAGTGAACGCTCGCACCTAGTCCAAACGTCCGCCTCATCACGAAGCCAGTGACAAAGCCGAGCCCGAATGAAATATGGTCGGCGATTCACGGCCGGCTCCGCGGCCGCCCTCTCGATATTCTCTCCCGTGGCCTTCGCAATATCGGCGGACTACAGAGCAGCACGGAAATATGGCGGCGAGGTCAGCCGTATGCACATTTGTCATCGGACGCCGGCGCGGTGCGCGCGGCGCCGGGATCAGGCTGAGCGGCCAACCTTGTCTTATATATACGGCGGCAGGGACCGCGGATATGTAGGTAACAAGAACGGATTGGGGAAAAGGAACGCCGCATTTCCCGATCAATGTCGTCCGGCCTGTTTCCCGCGGGATGGACGCGGACGGCCCTAATCCCCATTTCCCCGAAAACGACGTATGCGAGCGCGAAAAGACCTCCCGAAACTGCACGCGGAAACTGCCGATGGCGCACGCACGCACACGTATACCACTCGTGTGCCGACATCGTTTGCGACGATGGCTTTCTTGTGTGTGCATGCGCGAGCGCGTTTTTGGTCGTGCTTGCGTATGTGTGCGTGTGTGTACGCGTATGTGCCTGGGCGTAAAGAATCATGCGTGGACGACAGGTTACTATTTCCATGTTCATGTTCACGTGGATTGCTTCTCTTTTTTGTTTCTCTTCTTTTCCAATCAGTCTTAAGGATTTCATGCCTTGACCTAACGTAGGCATTGGTTGAAGAGCTCAGGCTGTAAAAACTCTGCTTTACGAGTCGCGGCGATGTAGCAAAGAACTTCAAGAATAGGTAATGGTGATGCGTAAAAACGTCAACGAGAGTTGAGTTGAAAGCTCCTCAGACTAAGGTTGCCGCAGGCTGACAACTTCATTCTTTAAAATCAAGCTGATTGCAAGTATTTTTGTTACGTACTGCTCGAGCCCGTTTTCAAAAGGATATTAATTTTTGCCGGATGTTATGCACCTCCTCAGGAATTCCTCAGCGCGAAGTTACCTTCCATCTTCTGCAGACCGGTAATAACCGGCAAGCTCGAACAAGGTGCTCAGAATGAAGGCAATTTATTTTGGGTAAAGAGCCTTCACATCATTTAATCACTTGAACCAACATGTTTCAGAATTATATTGAGATTGAGACAAGATTAAGCTGCTGTTGCAGCATACCAATATCGAATTATTTGTTGATTTTCATGATAAAAACACCATTATATGACGGTGCATAATAGATCGGGAAGGGATTAAAAGGCACTCGAAGGAAACAGATGACTCAGAAGAAATTTGTATTACAGAAATTTTAGCCAGATATCCTTAATCATAGGGGGGCGGGGGGGAATCCGTGACTGAAGGTGTCAACGCTTTCGCGGCCGTGGTGCGATTTCTCCTTTCCTCTGTTTAGAATATACATGCATGCACTCTGCCTGACGCTTGCAGTGTCATCACGCTTGCAGTGTCATCAAAAATTTTTTTCCTCTCAACAAAATAAGGATACATCGGCATCACTACAAAAATTTTGCAACCACTCGCAGCTGATAATTCGAAGAACTCATGCGTTCTTCGGCTCCTGGCTTCATTTTTTCCAAGATGCCGGTACAAGTTTCCGAACGAAAATCTCTTTTGCTTTATCTCTGCCCGCATTACAAGCGCCGCAATTGCCGCGTCTGTGCTACTTTGCCAAAGTGGCTCATATTTCTTGTCTAGCGAAGAGTACAATATTAATAATAATAATTGGTTTTGGGGGGAAAGAAAATGGCGCAGTATCTGTCTCATATATCGTTGGACACCTCAACCGCGCCGTAAGGGAAGGGATAAAGGAGGGAGTGAAAGAAGAAAGGAAGAGAGAGGTGCCGCAGTGGAGGGCTCCGGAATAGTTTCGACCACCTGGGGATCTTTAACGTGCACTGACATCGCGCAGCACACGGGCGCGTTAGAGTTCTGCCTCCATAAAAATGCAGCCGCCGCGGTCGGGTTCGAACCCGGGAACTCCGGATCAGTAGTCCAGCGCCCTAAAAGAGTACAAGCAAGAATTCATTTTTTTTATTGTCTGTATATATGCTCCGATAAAAATACCTAAACACATGTATGTAAACCTTTTGAACCATCTCAGACAGCAATAGCCTTGCAGCATTTGGAACGATCGGCGTATGCGCAGGAAGTTAAGATAATGGTGTTGGTTACTCACCTTAACAAATGCACTCATTCTAGCCTCAAAGAGAGCTTTTAAATGAATGAAAATAATGTGTATTATTTGCCAAAAAGTCGGGCTGAAACAAGTTACCGCTCTGTATCATATTCAGTTTACATACTTCACTTCAAGAGCACTGTTCTAAACAGATAAAGATTTGGCATGTGCAGTGACTTTTCCAGCGACCATTTCACTTTAAAGCGTACTGCAAAAACCCGTTTCTAAGCACAGAAACACGAAAATGATAGTTCCTACATATTCTAGGTTTTCATCTTCGAGCAAGCCGAGGAAATAACACTAAAATTTAATCCAAGAGGCATTTAGGCAACTCCGGCGATGTCACAGAACGAAGAACTCCAAGCACCTCCACGCTTGAAACTTTGCTAGCACAGCTCTTTCCAGAAAGAAGCCACAAACTTCAACTTTTCTATGGTCCGAAAGACGTCCGATGAACCCATAGTTCCGACAAATGATTCAGTTCGTAACGACATTTACGGCGTTTATGCTAGTCCAGTTCTAACGACTCGTCTTACAATTTGCTTCTGCAGGCATGGTAGCGTACAAGATTTCCCGGCTTTCCGATCGAGAACGTTCATAAGAAAGAGCTGGGTGCCGGGTTCGCTTTTCTTCAATATTGCACGCTATCAATATAAAACAGCAATTTCACTCGTGTGGCTCTTACATCCCGGCAAACAGATACACAGTGTGAATTACCCGCAGAACAAAAAACAGCGCTTTACTCGCGATATTATTGCGCGCATAAAAATGAGATGAGTAGCGAAACGATTTAAAGCTGTCATGTAAGAGAGCGGAGAAGAAAGCGAAGGTAAAAAAAAACGAGAAATAAATAACGGAAACATAGATAGGACGACCAGCCGCCCGAGGCGCCAATTTCTCGCAAAAACGCGCTCCTGCTCACTTTTTGGGGCAGATCCCTAATCGCTTTACCGGACATGTTCGCTGCCTGCAAATTACCCTCGCCGTTGGGTGCGCACGAGGAGCGCTATCTAAAACAAAAGGCTCCGTCACGGATGATTGACGAATGCTCGTACATCTTAACAGGTCATTTCACCCAGCACTCTCTTCTTCCACCACCCTTAAGAGTTTCCTCGACACAGATATGATGAGAAAAATGAATATGAGAAGCAAGAATGAATGCATGGAAGCAAATTCGCGCAGCGGCCAGGAACAATGTTCGTACGCGCTATGGTCTTAGAGAACGGGCCGCTTGAACATCAAATAAAGAGGGACAAATAATAGAGGCAGGTCATTCATACACGCTGAATAATTGGAATGGCTTAGGGCTAATTTTGCTTCTCCGCCGCTTGGCTTGGCTTGGCTCTTTCACTTCCCACTACGGTGGTCTTCTGCCTCTGAGGAAAGAACAAGAAGAGCGAAGGAGGAAGAAAGAATGACCGCCAGCAGCGCGTAAGCGCCCCTGGTGAAGCCGCCTAATGACGAGAGACCTAGGACGAGAAAATAAAAACGTCGAATTTATCATTCCGTTCCAAAGAAAGTAAACACTGGGAAATAATGTACATGAATACGGTGGACGCGTGCATAGCCAGCGATACAAAAGCGATTTGCTATTTCATCTGGCCCTTAGATTTTTTTCTCCTTCCGTAGTGTGCATGTGCATACGCTATTAGGAGCGGTTCTTAACTTCTGGGCCGTGCGGGAGTTTGTCCCTACATTTGTGAGCTCGTGACTTGCCCGCTCGAGGCGAGGTAAATGGAGGGCTGAATAAAAGAAGAGAAGAAAGTGAAATTGGAAAGAAATGTGATTGGAAAGGTAAGAGAAAAATTGGTGACGTATATTCACAGGAGTTTGCGCCTTGGGGCTGCCCTTCTGACAGCCATAATCTCACCGGCCCGAGATCGCGCTGGCAGAAAAAACCCTTAGCGTCCTCGTAAGTCTAATGAGTTCTGCTCACTTCACGGGATTCGCCAAGAAGAATGATCTGGCTCTTATGGCACATCCAGGAGGCTCGTTCATTCTGCGTCCATTATTCTTTGGTTGTCTCTATCTTTTTTTTTTATTCCCCCCCCCCCCTCGTGTCCCGTGTGACATATGGAACGAACGAACTTTCTGAAGAAAAAAACATTCGCCTCATGCTTCACTCTTCCAAGCTGAATGTATTTATGGCTAGCTCCTCAAGATCGGATCCGTAATGGTCATTAAAATACCCACGTTTTGCGGAGCTCGACATAAAGATTTGACTGCGTAAAATTTAAGAAGACGCCTGCTAGACAACAAGCGGTCATGTCCATTAAAATAAAAAACTCCCTGAAAGCATATCCTACTTCTCTTATAAAATTGCCATCTTAATTTGAATAAATATATTCCAACTTCCGCCAGGGTCATTTCGTCTCCAATTAACTAATTTATTCTTCAGTAACCAGAAACAAAGACCAAATGAAACATTTGTCCCACTTTAAGAACTCGCATCGTAGTAACGACTTGTTCCAATTGCAGCATGGGCTAATAACGCGAAGGTTTCGGAATAGCGCTCATATTTGATACACACGTGCCCGCACAAGTTTCGCTAACACGGAAGCCACAAAAAAATAAAAAATCTCATAAGTCTCGCCACGTAAATACGAGACCTTAAATTAAGATGTGCGCACTGCAGGCCACACAAGGGAATACGAAGCTCACATTAAAGTCGTCGCTGCAAGCCTAGGCCCTGAACCAATTAACCTTTTTCGTGGCTTCCGTGTTATAGAGTTTCTGCGAGCTCCTGCAACTAGAACTAATGAGCCGTTTATCACTTACGCGTACGGAACATAGGTTACGGGTAAGTGACTAAAAAGCAGGTATGCGCTGGTGCCTGAGAAACACAGCACGTGCGACTCGTAATTTTCTAAAGTCAGTTTATCTCGACCAGGAGAACCTAAGTTTACTGCGCACCTAATTTCCATTCAAGTTGCGGACGCCCTCGAGTAAACGCTTCGACTGTTGCGGTATTATTGTTGCTCTAATGGGCATCACGAATATTCATTATTATAGTGAGTGCTGTTTGCTTGCCCCTATGGAACGCGGATAGGGGAACTAAGTTATTACATGTCTCCTTTTCTACCCTGCCGTAGTTATGCTGAACGACACGGCTTAGTGGCTGAAACTACGAACTTTTGCACACATTTCAAGGCTGGCTTGAACAGTAAGGTTTTCGTGAAGTTATCACAGCGTCTCTTATAAAGCCCACTACTCTTTGTTTTCCTTTTACGGAGACTTAGCCGCTTGATCCCCTAGACGCGCCATTATTACTACCTTCAGAGTTGATGCCACATGCGCGTAGCGTCACCTACTATACCCTCAAGGGCCGACACGCGGGAAAACGGAGTTATCCTTGTTTTCCCTAAATTTGAAGGAAAGCTGTGCGGTGCACAAAATGTATGCCGCGCACCGCGAAAGCCCCCGTTTTTTCTATCTGCGACTTCTTCCATTTAATTTACCGTCCTATTCTTCCAAGTGCACTTGAATAACATGCGTAACCTATCCTCCCGTGAATGCAGACCTATATGCAGTTTACTCTATACACGGTAGCGTGTCAGTGTACGCTAATAAATACATTGATATTCCTATTGTAGTACAGAATAGCTGTGTAGTGGGGGAAAAAATTACTGTGGAGTAAGAATGTAAAAGCTTGTGAGAATAGATGAACTTCTGCGTTAAAATATGAAAGGACGCTGAAGCTTCGCCTTCAGAGTAGACGCGAAAGGGGTTCCTCCTCCTTTTTTTTCCTCTTTTTGTTCCTTTTCTTACTCATTTCTCACCGATTACCAAACCACAATTACATTATCTATCACGGTCATCGATTACAATCAAAATAACAGATGAAATTATTAATTACCACGCACCAGTCACAATTATCGATTGCCAATAACTGTCCAAATTACACTGCTTGACATACTACAGCACAACATGCCGACACACATACACGTCCTTTGGTTCAGTACAATGAAGCACTATGAAACAGCCTTTTCATTCCGCGAAATTTCTGACGCCTAAATAGAATATTCATAATTTTTTTGTTTTTCACTGTAACATCGGTACACGTCGCATACACACCACATACACACCACAGCACGTTCCCTAGGTGACATCTAACACGCTTGAACCAACGACCCTTCTTGGCCTATGCGTCGGCGCCTTTCTTTTCAAATTCTCTTTTAAAACTTCTGGGATTTTTTTCCCACTGACGCTGAGTTTTCAGCATAACCAGCTCCTTACGCTTCTTACGCTATCGTTATGCTATCCTTACTCTATCGCGTAACAAACAAAATGTACCTAACCCATCGGCTCAAAAGATAAACCTACCGAGCAAAAAAAAACTTAAATTTTATATGAATAAATACAGTTCGCTCAGTATTAAATATAAGCATTAAATCGGAGCAGTGCGGCCCCTGCTTCGAACCGCACATGTTTTTCCGCGAAATCGAAAACGTGATTGCTTGCGGACACGCACAAATAATTTCCGCTCCTCTTCGAACCGCATTATCGTATTTCCAGACAGGACCATTTCATATTCTCGCATATCAGGAAGCATCATTTGACTTTTTGATTGGTCTTGCATGTACTATTACTCCCAGCTTGCCTATGTTTATTTGAACAGGAAATCAAAAAGCGGCTAAAGTATAGATTCTCGTCTTTTTCTCTGCTGTTCACCGGCACCTAAATGCTGTTGCGTAATTTTTGGGCATAACTCTCAAACAACAGCCACCCGCCGAAGGAAAAGATGAATGTCGTACGAAAAACAAAGCATTGCACCGCCAGTCATAAAAAAAACGTTCGAGGAAGGTATGCTTGCAAATCCACAAGAGGTTTCCTAGCTAATGTTTATTAAGGAGCTTAACATTTTGGTTCATTGTTCTTCCCACAGATAAAGATACGTTGCTACGTCCTACGCTCGATTTTTCTATTTGAGCGTACACGGAGGTTAACCAGCCGCGTTGAGGTGAGTAATGCTACCGTCGGTACAGTCTCATTGTTCTTTTTCATTTAGTTGCTATCGCAGTTCCTTAAGGTGCATTTGAAAGATATTCTTGCGAAACAGAGAGCGTGCCTACTTTGAGTTCTGCTTCGAGCATTGCGTACTAAAAAAACACATGCTCGTTTCTTGCAGTTCTTAGTAGTCTAACCCTAAAGGCGGGGGTTTCTCGGTGACTATGCTCTTCCTCGGGTGAAGCCTCGCTCGTAGCGTTAACACCTGCAAAACGCTCAGCCTTTATCGTTCTCGGCATGCAAATTAGGTCATTTCGTAGACGGCGTTTCCTAGTTCGCCTCGACGCGGGGCACCGGACGCCAAATCCAATACGCCCAGCCGTCAGCGCATCAGACGCCCATGAGCCCAAACATGCTCTTTCCAGCCGCCGCATCTCCTCCCGCCCCTAACTTATACTCAAGACAACCACGGCCAGGAAACGCACAAAGGCCCGAAAAACGAGGAGCAAGCTTCCGACCTCATCACGCGTCCACCGTCTCTGGCATACCCCTAAACTAGCATCGACGTCGAGGGGTCAGCGAAGAAGGCAACCCGCATCCTCTAGGACCTTGCTTTCTATCTTTTGTCGTCGACGTCGCATAGCCAGCGCTTCTTTTTTTCTCTCCTTCTCTCTTACTCTCGTCCTTCTTCCTTTTCATTCTATCTTCCCTCATCCCCTTTCACTTCCTGTCCAATCCCGAACGAGCTGAAGCGAGACGCCGCGCAGCGATTCGCGGCCTCCGTCCATACGCTAACCAGGCCGGGACGTCTTCAGGAAAAACGAGACAAATTAGCGCCTCTCAACCGGGAAACATCGCCACGCTGTCTCCCTCTCTCTCTCTCTCTCACCCTCTATCGAGCCAGTGCCTAAGCACGCGCCAAAGAAGCGCGCAGTTCGGGTCATCCAGTCAGCTGCCCAGCCGGCCAGCAAGCCGAAGGTCCGCAAGAGCTTGTTTCGCGGCCGTATACGCCTAGCTCGCTCGGGCGCCGTTAACAATGGCGCCTTCCACGGACGACAACGTTGCGGCCGAAAGAGTTTTCGGCCCGCGTGCGGTATAGAAAAGGCCCGACGCTCGTGCTGCCGCGCTTCGCGACGTTATTTATGGTCACCGCCACCGCCCTTTCCCTGTGCTGGGCGCAGCCGCGCTGCCGTCGCTAATACTACAGCCGCCGGTGTTGTAATTTTCTAAATGGCTGGCCTAATATTTTATTTAGCGCACGGGGAGCCGTTTGCTTTTTCAGCAACACCTTCAGCAAGCGATTCCTGTTCAACCTACACACACACGCACAACCGCACGCACACCCTTTCCTACCCTTCGCTCCCACTAGCACAGCGCTGTTCTCATGGGTGCTTGACGCTTCGCTCGGCTATTCTGATACAAACAAGGCTTAACGCTTCAGGCCTCTACTAGCATGAGAAACGGTCCTCAATAGGCGGAAAATAATAGGCCACGCCTTCCGCTCATTATTTAACGATTTTGAACGCTTTTAAAAGTCCGCCTCTCTCTCACTAACTTTTTGTTCACAAATGATATACAAACGGCAACGTGTAATAAAAAGGCCAACTGCTTTAGGCTGGTCAAGTTCGTGCAATGTCATTGTTGGAAAAATAGCGATTTACTACGTTAAAATATTTCCTCAGAAGAGGTGGCTTAGCGAACCGTTAAGGCAAATATTTCTTCGCGATTCGCAACAGAAAAAGAGCGAAGCCATTTTTACTTGTCTGCTGGTGTGTTCATGAGGTTAGGTAAAAAGAAATTACATTAATAAGGCACAACTAGCATATATTAGTTCTGAAAAGAGACAGATTTACACAAATGCAGATCGACAAAGTAGCAATAATGGCAGAGTGTCAAGTACATTTACCCTTAAGATATTGCACCTGTGCAGTCAGGTTGGGGATATTTTCTTGAAGGGTCGCTAATACACACAAACAAGGCGTTTTATTACCTCAGCCGTGAGAGTGAAGTGCGACTTAAATATAATCAAGAACAACAAGACTGAAAACACAAGAGTAGTCATTTGGGCTAGTTTGAGTGGGCTCACCTTTAAAAAAAGACAGCTCAAATGACCAGACAAGAAAGAGCGCTCGTCCTGTTGTCTCTTTCTTGTCCCGTACTTTGCGCTGTTTTTTAAGGTGGATTGAAAATATTACTATAACCTAAAAAAGGCTAGGAATCACTCTCCATTTAAACAATTTTCTGATGCACTCATTTCTCTCTTTTTGTTCTCTTTTTTTGTTCGTCTCATTTCCTTCCCCAGTGCTTGCATTAGAATGCCATGTTTTACGTGCTGTCTGGGACGAAGCTGCCAAAACTGAAAAAGTGTTCTTCACTGGGGAGAAAATGTGACCGCATGCCATCAGCGAAATGTTTGTGACTATACGCCGAAAATACCCCGTTTCTACTTAAACCCTGTGCTTCTCGCTATGCAAATAAATCGTAAAGGCTGCAAACAAAATGTTTTTCCCTAATTTTTGCTTAGACACGAAGACAGCTACTGTACGTATGCAAGAATATTCAAATGGCATCCCGCTCAGCTGGTATCTTGTCTTTTACAGCATGAGGATCTTTCGTTGCAGCTTTAATTTATTAACCGCCTCGCCTGTATTTTTTTTTCTTGCGGCGCTGCCTTATTAGAGAATTGTTGGCAGAAGCCATGCGTCTAAGATCTGGGAAACTACGCAGATGGCAAACCCGCTGACAGGAAACTTATCACCCGCATGACTTGCTCCCTCCTTTTGTTAGTCTAGGCATAGTTTCTTGCATGTTTTGTTAACAGAGGCACGAAAGCAAGACTTAAAACCTAGGTTTGAAATCTCTCTGGTACTCTTGTACGCAAAGGCATGCTCAAAACGGATTTCTGAAAAAAACGCATAGGAACTTCTGAAACAAAACATGCTTTTTTTGAACCAGAGCTTCAGTAATGAAGGGCTAGCTGTAATGGTTGACTGACACAAAGTTGCTAGTCGACGTGATTTCTCTGTCCGTGCGGATAAAAAGACACACAAGTTGCCTTACGTAGATGACGTATCCGTCAATGTCAGACTTCAAGCTCACGTTTCTGAATTGCTTACTGCACCCAGATTGGCAATTTATACCTATTTCAATCCCACAGGCGATAGGAGCTTGAAATTGGCGGCAGTTTTTAGCAAGATAAACACAGCGCAGCCAAGCAAGACACAAATGTACGGAAACTGAACGAGACAATGTCATCTAACTCTGATCTTTTGTCTTGCTTTTCCTGCATTGTGCACACCATACTAGGTTTCACAAAGAAGCCCTAACACTTCTATAATGTCGGTCAAACTATATTTCTTGAATTCTCGAACTAGCCCAAACCACCAACACAGTGGCACTTTTGTAACTCGACATAGAAGCACCACTGTTAGGCGGCGATAAAGCTATTTCGAAGTGCATCAATTTTCGACACTCAAACAACCAGCGTCACTGCTAAAGGTAAATAAGTTAATTTTCTACCCCGTCTATGAGAGCCGTTATTACCAGTATAGGCTAAATTTCAACGAAACACTGCACACGTTTCTACTCTGTGTTGCTCACTGCAATGTTAAAGTTCATAAACTCAGAGTTTTATCGTTACGTGTTATCGATGAGCTAGACAAATTCGAGACAGACAAATAATGGGAGGCGTCTTTCGACCAGCTTGGCCGCGCGATACTTGCGCAAGGGACCCTATTTAAGATAAAACAAGCCATTAGCGTGGCTAATGGTTTCGTGGACATATCTCGGCGCATGTAAGTACTCATGCGCCAACGCAAAGAGAGTTGTCTCTACTTCAGCACAGCGCAAACAGATATGTGACGAACCGAGCATAAATATAGAAAACACAAGCGTCCCCTCGTCACTATTACGGCTAAGCCTACGTCGTTAAAAAGGCTGTTTGTGCCCGCATGTGCAAACGGCGAAACGCGCGCAAAAGAACGGGCTTCTCAGGAAGACGATTATAACCGCTACAGAGAGCTATAAACGCTGCGCAACACAGGAATTGTTCGTTCTGATAGGCAATAGAACAGTTAAGTGCACTTTTTTATATCGGACATCATCATAAAGAATAGTCCTCGCAGCGGCAGCGCACAAACAGCTGCATTTGTCGACTCGCTGCAGATCGATGTGTAAACGGAGGTCGTGGCTGCCATTCTGGGCGACATACATGGCCTTTTACCGGGGGTGGTTCTGCCTGACGAACGCTAAGGATCATCGCGGGGCAGCTCTAGGATAGCGCCAAGGACCGCCGGCGTTTTTATAATGACCTCGGATGGTCTTGCAAGCAGCAAGTATATATCACTTTAGGGTGCCCTTATCTTATTTTACGCCACGTCGGCATGTGTTTGTACGACGCAAAACTTTATAAAACAGATTTTTATCATCAGGTTTCACTGCTGTTTATATGTTCCGCTTTCTCGACATACTGTGCTCAGAGATCCTCCGCCACAATGTGGAATGTCGCATTCAGGAACATAATTTTAAATTTAGGCTCTAATGAGCCAGGGGGTACATTTGACTTATCACCAAGGCAATTAAATGGGCTAGTTGGATCATACTACAGCAAAGTTGGCGCAAAAACAACGGGATAATCAAATTTACCACTTTATATTACACTTTCGCTACCCTAGCGTGAGAGTCGTAGCAACATTGCCTTATCGAGTGGTATAAATTGTATATCTTCACAGTTATTATTACCATAACAATAAGAACCTTGTACTATTGTTTCAGTGCTTGTTGGTACCACAAATTGAATGCCAAATACAGCATAATCAGCGAATAAAACGGCAGGAGGGAATAAACGGAATGCCTAAAAGAAAAAAAAAACATTTGTCTATTTGAGGCAAGTATGGCACATCCCACAGCTGTTACATGGCTAAGAAGTGTAAATAATGGCTTAAACAAGAAACTGCAATACACAGTGCTAACAACTGAAAGTTTACACAGTTTCCTTTGCCCTGCAAGGAGTACTGTGTGGTGCCTGCTTTCAGCTGCCAACTTGACTTTCGCGAATAACATTCCTCCCAATTTTCTTTACCTTTCTGAAGCTCAATAACTAGCGGGTCCACAAAGAATAATCTGATGAGCGCTCGCTACAAGCGCGTCGCGAGCCGATTTTTCCCCCACGCGTTTACGACGCAGTAATAATTTCGCCTCTAGAAACGACGAGGAACCTTGTATGGAGTGCAGCATCGTCAAAACGATGACAAAATAAAAATGCTTCGTCCCTAAGCATCTCGGCAACGAAACGCGAACAGAGCTGCGACAAGACTCTCACGACGGAGCACCCATCGAAGCGAGGTGGCTTCTTCTAGAGCAACCTACGCGACGTTAACGCTGAAGCGGTTGTATAAGGAAGAACTTCACAGATGTGGACGGGAAGGGTAAGAGGGGGTCCCTATCGGACTTTTGCAGGCGGGATGCTCCACGGCTGCTGGTTTCCGATGGCGTGGCAGACCGGAGCTGCGTCGTATACGCGGAATGGAGTGAGCTCGAGCACTTCGAAAACTGAATGAACTGAGACCCGACGTGACGACGCTTTCCATTCGCTTACAGTCTTCCAGCGATCGCTCCTTGCGTCGAGAGCAGCGGGTGGGGATTGCGGTTTGACGAGCGCGGTTACTTTGTTGCGCTTCAGTGGCAGCTTGCGACAGCTTGAGCGTGCGTGGTGCCCCCCTTCTGCCGTGGTGCGCAGTCGGGGTGCTTGCGGGGTGGCGAGAGCGTTTGACGGCTGCCTGTGAAAGCAACTCCGCGCTTTCACTTTCACATAAGTGGCGCGCCACAGTTGCGTTTCCGACGGTTCTGCGGTTTACGCCGATTGGGGGAGACCGACATAAACTTCCTATTCTACGACGAGGCCGCCCTCTGGAATAAAATGTGCAGGGTGTGGCTTTCCTCCTTGCGTCCTAGAGATAACATTTTGATCCTTATTGCATTTGTCTTTTTTTGTTGTGTTTTGTTCCCGCTCTGTATACTTGTCATATAGTACATTTATAGTCTTGTGAAAACTATGGCCGCGAAATACCATCCCTTTCTCTAAATCGCTTCCCGGGTCCCTTACTGCAACAACATTGGTTCAGTATGTAGACAAGTGCGGTGACATAACTCTTGTCAAGTTCCCTATTAACAAACACGCGAAGCGTTGAGCATCATTGAGCTAACGGTACTTAATCAGGAAGGCAGCATAAGAAACAGCTGTCATTTAAGTTTACTTAGGCTGTAATCGGAGGGTGTCGTGAGCATACCGCTTGCGAAAATTGCCAACAAGAGACAGCCAAGAGGCTCCCACAAAAAAAGGATAGCAATTATATTATCGTACCTCCTTAAGCTCCCACTTATATAAAAACCTCCAGGATAAATTAACTTAATTGATCTCCACGGCTCTCCACTATTTCTGTCTTTAGTCGAGCAGATAGTGGGTGATAGCAGCGATAAAACAGGCAGAGACGGAAAGAAGCTTGAGCCAGTGGCCACAACGAGCGTGTCAACATTCCCGACCAATCAGCGAATTTCATGACACCACACATCAGCAGCGTTTTGATGTGACGACAACTCTCATGACATCACATTAACATGAAACAGAATTGGCACAAAATCTTTTTTTTTTAAGTGAACAAACAGAAACAGACTGTGGACAATAACAAGGAAATGCATGGCAAGCGCTCTCTCACCTTTAATTTCATGTGCGCTCTTCAGTTCAAATATTGTTTCATCAATCAGTTCAAGCCGCTACCGTAGGGATATGGAGTTATAATATCCCAGCCCAACTGAAACGTATACAATGCCTAACGATCCTAGGTAATCGAGGTACTGTTTGCAAAGAAAACATGGTTTCAATTGTATATTTTTTCTGCCGATGGAAAAACAAAAGAGAACAGAACTATTCGCTAACGCCGTACACATGAAGCGGCGGCGATAAATTCGGCCGACATCCAAATTTCCGGCGAAAACTAAAGAGCAACGAAAAAGAAATAATTCCAACCGGCATTTTATTAAACCTGCCTCACCTCCCTCTTAACGGCCCGGCACACGTGCCCGTGTGCGGGCGCCCGTGTCTGGGCGGCCGCTGGCCACCACTTATCACCATTACAGCCGGCCACCACTCGGGCTTCTCCGGGGGCAAGAGAAAAGGGCAGGCCTGGGGAAAAGGGACATGCCCCCGAGTCAGGGACGCTAATTCGTAAGTTTAAACTTTCCCGCCAAATGGGGGCTGCTCCGCCTCGCGAGAAGCTGTCCTCCGCCTGAGGGGGAGCACGTAAAAAAATAAAAAGAAAGAGATAAATGTAAAGCAAACGGTGTGCCGCTCGCACCGCTTTTCCCTCCGCCTGCAAACCGGCTTCCCGGTTTCCTTCCAGCCTCGACCTGTTCCGTCGACCGTCCCCTAATTCCTTTTATATGCCACTTGCGTTCCCTTCTCTGCTTCCCACTCGCGTTGAAGGAGTGAGGAGAGTGCGACGTTTGGAGAAAGCGAAGACCTGCGGAGAATACGAGCATGTTAAGAGGACGAGACAGTCGGCGACTCGAGAGCGGGGCGTAGCGGCAGATAGATAGCGCGAGCATGCAGCGTGGGAGAGAGGATGCCTTTAATGGCCCCTGAGTTGTATGCGGAGAGGAGGGAGTGGCGGGCAAGAAATGAGAGGGAAGGGAAAAACAAATTGTGAAACCGTAGCAGCACGCCCCGCTCAGGCTCGCGCCAGCATTAAGGAAGTGCTTTTCCTATTCCCCAGGAATGTAGGGAGAGGGTTAGCCAGCCGCTAGTGAGCGCGAGGCAACGGCGGTCGCGTGCTTCGCGCGCCGCCGCTGTTCTGGCTGAAAAGCACTTCCGTAAATGCGA
Source organism: Amblyomma americanum (assembly GCF_052857255.1). Classification (NCBI taxonomy): domain Eukaryota; kingdom Metazoa; phylum Arthropoda; class Arachnida; order Ixodida; family Ixodidae; genus Amblyomma; species Amblyomma americanum. The sequence continues at coordinate 163,401,247 of NC_135500.1, read as the reverse complement.
GGAAAGCGAAATAGTAAAAAAAAAGGAAAACTGAGCTCTACGTGAGTACGCGCTCACTTCGCACTCGCTGGGGCCGCTCTCAGAAAAAGTTGCACCCTTAACACAGACAGACCTGCTCATTAGTAGGAGGCTTTAGCCGCTGCTCGTATACAGAGTCCTGTACGGGCGACCTAGCTTCCATCCCGGCTCCGGACACCGGCGGTAAGCAGCTCGGACGAAGCTCACGTCGAGAGCGTCCGGTGTCATTTTTCTTGCCGACTCCGCGGGAGGATTGCTTAGTCTCCAGGAAAAGGGGGAAAGCGGGAAAGAGAGAGACCCCCTCCAAAAAAAGGAATAAAAAGGAGAAAAAGGCGGAAAGAAATACGACACACTGGGAGACAGTCGAAAAAGGCAGCAACGATCGGAGGGCACGCATCTGTCTGCGTTTGCATAAGTGCGTTTGCTGCGCAGACAGCTTGAGAAAGGGGCATTTTAAGCGCGCGCTCTTGAACAGTGTGCGTCTTTTCGTACTGTCCATCTGATTCGCAGGGGAGCTTCTTCAGTTTGCCCCTTTGTGATTTGAAGTCAAAATAACGAATGGAGGTCGTGCCTTTCTGACGATTGTTTTTACGATACAATCTTTTACCCTATAGTCATGGTAGCTACAGGCGGTGCTGTCAGATCAGAAAGCTTTGAACCTTGATTAGAAAAGAGGAAAAAGAGTTGGTGTTTTCCAACCTTAACCACTACCACCATGTTGCTTTTCCGTCGTAATCAGTTTTTTTTTTTTAAGACCGTTAGCTCTTAGTACTTACGTTTGTCAAAGAAGCGTCTGTCTGCAATGAAGGGCGGATTGAGCAAAACAGTAACCACGTGGCCACAATATATCACATAGCTACAGTGGGCGCGTAAAGCCTCAATCAAAATATTTGCTTTCGATCCGTTATATATTTGCCAGTATAGCGGCAATCGAAGAGGGACCTCCCCCCCCCCCCCCCCCCCCCTTGCCGGGATTACCATTTGCATAAAATTTGGGGGCCACTCGGCTGACGCATAATGTTCGAAATGGCGCCAAATGACTGGGCATGTTCCTGAAGATAAATTGACTAATTGAGATGAAGCCCAAAGTATGCGCGGAATTCGCAATGACGACGTTTCCGCGCCCAAACCGTGGATTCCGAGGGCGTTCAGCGTGCCATTAAAGCCGAAGTGATTGTTGTAGGGGGTTCCGGATGGTGTCAAACGATTCGTCGTGCTATCATGCACACGTTAATGAAACGTATTACTGAAGTAACGAGGAAATATACCTGATATAGCGAACGTGGCTGTAAACCGCAATAGTAGTGCAAAATCCATGGGGAAGATGGCGCTGCTTGTGCCTTAGAAGGGATATGTTCCTGGACAGGAAACATCCGCAGATGTTTCAATTTGGTCTTCTCCACGTTTGCTGTGCGCACCGATGTAACCACTTGAAGCTCCCGTAGCTAACGCTTTTAAGTCGAACACTGAGGCAGTGTTGGCGATGAATTTTTTTCAAGTCTTTTTTTTCTCTGAATAACACAGAGATGCTCAAGCTGTTTAATCGCCACACTGAAATCATGTCAAATCACAACTCCAGCGTAAAAAAAAACGTGTGCAGCCAGGTACCGCTAACTAAAGTGTCTCATTGCTACCGATCCATTCGCATTCTTTTTTCTGCCTCTGTATGCCGCTGATTTCATTCTTTTAGAAAGAAGGTAATATATATTATTTCCTTCTTCAGTGTGGTATCCGCCACTTAGAAGCAGCTTGCTTCACTATAGTACCGCGGGCCACAGCACACCACGAGCGATTTATGTAACGCCCTTATTTGCTTTGTTTTATTATTTCTTTCTTTGATCACAGCTCGGCTCGTTTAAACAGCACACGCGAGCGCACTATAGCGGTTGATCGTTGGTCGCTTGGTTTGTTCTGCCTCTGCCCTCGGTTTTCCTTTCTCCAACAATGTAAAAGTGAACCCTCGTTGCTGGATATCGCTCCCGGGGCACAACAGAGAAGGAAGGACGACCGCTATTTTCTTCAGATTACCGTCCTTAGGAGAAAATAAATCCGCCAGTCCCGCTTTTCTCTTCTCGGAGCTCCCCTTTTTCTGGTTCGCCTGACGGAATCCGCTGCCGAGGTAATTGGCCCACGACTGCCACGAGCCCAAGATGCGCCTCGGTGTTCGTTACTCGCGACGAAGGCACCACCGCAGTTCACTCGAGCGGATTTTGTTTCCAGTCTGCGAAGGCGCATGCTTTGCGAAGCGTACGTTGAATCAATCCTCCGTTCGTTTACTGTAAACAGCGGTTTTGGCGTGGGCGTTTTTCAGTCTCCGCCAGGGTCTAATGCGAAAATGTTTATTACTATACACTACTATTCGGTAATGCCCAAATTTTCTGCGGTAGTCGCAAGCTCCTAAGGTTTCTCAGTCGGATTTTCAGCAGAGACGTGTTTGTTTTTTTTTTTTTGCCCATTCTCCGGGCACGCATGTGTCTTTTGGGCTAAGGAAGCCAGAAGCTTGAGACGCGTGCCTCCAATCTCCTAACTTTTGCAAGCGCGTGGTTTGCGCAGTCAAACAAGAAATATGGCGTCCGCAATCAAGGTGTTTGTGAAACCAAGTCGAAAAAGCGACAAAACCGTGTCAGAAATACGAAAAAATATGTAGTTTTGTCGTAACTGTAGATTTTTCCCTCTTTTTTTAGTGTGTTTCAGTAGTAGTGTAGTTCTTCCTGTAGTACTTCTGTGTACTTTTCAGCCCTGCAGTATGTTTTTGTAGTAACTACACAAAATTTTGTACTTACTACTGAACTTGCTGTTGTTACTATAAATTTGTGGCCAAAACACTGAAGAAAATCTGTTGTGAAGACAGAAAAATTTCCATTGTATTTTTCGACTTGAAAAGACCCTTTTTTTTACCACTGGAGACCAGTGGTAATCCACTTGGGCAGCGGCTTTAAGCATTTTCGCAGCTGCTTTCTTTTCTTGCACACTCATACTAGCCAGCGTTCAAGGCAGATTTCACCTTGTAAATTAGCCATGACTTTGCAGCACGGTGTGCTCGACAATCATCCGCTGTTCCTTTAAACCATCGCCTCATGTCCGCTTACTGCACCACTCAAGGCCGGCAAGCGCACTGTGTCATCACGTGCAGATAACAACTCGTGTGTGGAATGGAATGGAAAGCACTTGTATCACATGCAAGTAGTCGCCAGTGGTAACGTAAATTTTAAGATGCATTTCCACTTGTCTCAACAACATGTGTCCCAAACTACGTCGCCATCGTTAACTTTACCCTTTTCAGCGCGCTCGTTTCAGTCGCTGCTCTGCTATTCTCATAGTACGTACTTCTTATAGAAAAAATACATAGATGCCACACAATAACGTCGCGGCAAAGTGTAGCTTCCCAACCCATACGCGGACTTCTAAACTTCGATTTGAATGTGCCGTTACGCATAAACTGAAAGAGGTGAAAATGCGAAGCACTTCCCTTACACTCATACGCACCAGGCGTACGAACGCCGAAGGAAAACTCGCCGAGCGAAAGGAATCGGCGTTTGCATTCCCTTCGGCATTCCTTCAACGGTTGTCGTTTTTCGAGTCCGCACATCACGCTCTCTCTCTCTCTCTTTATCACGCCTTCTCTCTCTCTCTCCTTCGCTCTCGACCACGCACACAGCGGGACTCGTTCCAGTCGCACAGAAAAGCCTCGACCTCGTTTTCGCGTTCTCGCACCAGAACCCCACACCAGCCCCGCTTCGGGCCCCATCCGAAAAACCACCGCTGACTGCAGCGCATAGCCGGCCGCTTCTCGCCCGCCGCCTCGACGCAATACTGTCGCGGATGCCTCGTCGCAGGCGCGCATACGCGAAATACGCGAGCGTGGTCGCAGCTCGTCCGGAGTTCCCAGGATGTCTCGCCGTTCTCTCCCCGCCGAGAGAGCGTCGGTTGACGGACGAATGCCTCGCTATCTTCCGCCGCAGAGGCAGAGCCACTTCCGCGTGCGCCTCTGCTTCCGCTCGCCGAAGCCTGCTAGGCGGACGTGGCACGCGACTTCACCGGGGTAAGACGACGGTGATGAGGAGGAGAGTGCGGGAGGCCATGTGTTGGCTTTCTGCCTGAGAGGTGCAAAAAAGCGAGGAAAGTACGGCCGGAGGCAGCAGCACGGATGAAATGCGAGCGCGCCTGGGAAGGGGGCACGCTTGGCGTACTAGCCAAGAAGGGGGGTGGGTGCGTACGAGGCGCTCGCTGCGAAGATAGCGGAAATTCCAGGACCATTTCAGGGCGATCCCCTAATGAATGTTCATTAACGCGCCTCTCTCGCGCCGGTGCCGGCGGTGCTAGAGTGGCGGCTGCCTGCGAGGCCCTTTCATGCGAAGCCGGGTAACGGCCTCCCTCGTGCCAGAGGCCGGGTTCCCGCGCCGGCGGCTAAAGCTGTTAGGAGGCTTGCCCGACTGCGTGCCCCACCTACGCAATGAGGTGACAGGCCGCGGCAGTCATGGGTGATGCGAAAAAAAAGCTAAAAATGAAAGATATCGCGGAGGGCTCATATAGGGTAATAGCCAGGCTTTTATTTGCCACCTTACAGACAATTACTGGGACGTTTGGCCGTTTCATCGTGACTGATGAAGGATGGCGGCCCCGGGGTGAACTTTCCTGGGCTTCAAGGTCACCCTCTTTGGAAGAAGTGTCGCTAGCGTTGGGCGCGTAGCCAGGTTCCGTATTCTCAAAGCACCCTAGTTCCTTTCGCTCAATAGATCTATCTTTCGCTCCATCATTCATTCACGCACTCAATCACTTATCACAGTCAATCAATGAGCCCAGCATCAATGAATCAATCAGTCAGTCACTCATTTAGCCAGTCACTCAATTATTCATTCAATCAATCGTTCAGTCAGTCAGTCAGTACACTAGTTAGTCAAACAACCATTGAATCAGTCAATGTAATAGCAAACTGGTCCGTCAATTAGACACTCAGCCAGGCAGTAAACCAATAAGTCGGTCCGTCAGTCAGTCAATAGGTCAGTTGGTCAGAAAAGTAATGAATCAATTAATCAAGGATTCAATCAGTCGGCCACTCAGCCAGAGAGTCAACATGTAATCGGTCCGCCAATTAGTCAGTAGATCATTCAATCAATCGGAGAGTCAGTCCGTTATTTAGCGTCTGTCTATCAGTAGGTCAGTGAGGCAATCAATCAATCAATTGGTCAGTCAGTCAAACCACCGTCGAACAAATCAATCAATCAACCAGTCACTCGGATGATTCCTAAGCCACTCATTTAAAAAGTCATTTGATGAGTCGCTCAATCAGTCAGTGAGTCAGTCCAGCAACCATTTGTTCAATCTATGAAGCTGTCAATCGGTCCACCCCTCAGCCAGTCTATCAGTGAGTAAATCAATCAATCAATCATCAGTCTGTCTTGCCCTCTCTATTTTTCTTGGTGAGAGTATAAAAACCCGGAAAATTAGGCAGAACAGAAACGAATACAAATAAAAAATGAACGCGAATGTGGGCGCGCTTTGCCTGTGCATGGCAAAAAAAAAACTGCAAGTTATCGACCAGTTACTAATTGCAATCAGTACATTCTCTGGCACCTGCCAGCTGCCAATGTAATGTTCTTTCCTTGCTACCGGCATTTTCCGTGCGCTTAAGATCCTTCTTTCTCTCGGGGATTAAGAGAGGGTGCCCTCAGTCAGAGGTATATGATGGGGCATATGACCGGTAGATTGAATACATGCGTATCTTGTTGAAGCAGCACGGGCGTGTTCCTGACATGATGAAATAACAAAGCTTCGAGTTCACAGTCAGTGTCATGGTGCTGACTAAAGCAAGTTTACAAGGACTGTTGTACTTTTTGCATTCGCGCTTCTTCGTGTCCAAGTAGGTGCTATGAAAAAAACACTAGCATCCGGTTATATTTTTCCGACCATGTCAGTAGTGCAGACAGTGGTAGAAAGAAAGACGGCCAGACAAACTGACCAATACAAATATACTACCACTCCACGACAAACCGTCGAGGTACATGGATGCGCCTAAGAGGGAGACAACCCTAAGCGCCTCGTCCCCGCATCAAAGCCGGCGCGCTTCTCCGTGAGAGTCCGAGTCCAAGCCGCAGCCGGCAGGCGAGCCAAGCCGAGACGAGGCGCGCCAAGCGGGCCGTAACCGGATCTCGATTACCGTCCGCTGGACAGAAGCGGGACGCCATCCATCAAGACCGCAATCGGATTATCCGCTAGATTTGTGGCTACCCACTGGCGACCGGAGCCCGCGAATTTTCCCCGGCAACACACGAACCACCACTCCGTCGCCTGGGAACGAACAGTCGGTCTTGAAGGCTCGTGATAGCCCCGCCCGCTAGACGGAGCAGCGGCGTCCGAAGGGGTTTCGGATAGCAGCCGCGGGAAGGGCGAGCGATAGAAGAACAGCACAAGGAAGTAAGAGAATAAAAGTACGAAGATTGCAAATACGGAGTTTGGGCACTGGGGCCGAATAAGAGAGAGAAGAGGAACGAGAGAAGGCAAGAAAGGGCGGGACGAAAAAGGAAGGGATTTCACTGCAGGGTACACCCCAGGATTCTCTCCCTCCTCCTGCCATCTCTTTGACGGTCCCTTTCTCTCGTGCCGCTTACAGGACAAGCACACAAGCGAAGGCGATTGCCAGGCAGTGCTGGTGGGCCGGGTTTTTCACGCTCGGACTGCGAAGCACCGCATCGTCGCGAAATCCCCTTTTCTCCACGTATACCCTCCCGTCCGCGCGCGCTGCCGAGTTAGCCTTCGCCCAGATTGTGCCCGAGCGTTTTGGGGCCCGCCAATGCTGTCGCCCTGGGGGGAACTTTCTATTTACTTCATCGCCATCCACTGCTTTCTGCTCTTCTCCTTTTTGTGTTTCTGGGCATTCTCTTACAGTTTTGTTTGCAGCGCCTGAAGGAACGGCGGTTTTCTGCGGGACCAGAAACCCAGGCGCATTGTTTTGTTGATTTTTTTTTTCGGACACGTATACTCCTCCGGGGAGGAAGAGCCGAGCAACAGCGCAGTGTGGCCAGCACGGGAAAAGGCTGGCATGCTATGGCGCCTAAGCTCGGCAATTTGTAACGATTCGTATCGAGTCAGCGAGGTGGGATCGCCAGAATCGGTCCAAAGCCTAGCCAAGCGGAGAACGGCTGGTCGTCCCCATCTTCTTGCTCTTCTTCTAGCGACACTTTTTCTTTCGCTGGTGTCCCTCGCCATTTCTGCTGGTCTCCTCTCCACTCCCGTCCACCCGGCAGCGCCGTTTATGGCTGCTGCAGAAGATTGTGTGTACTGCGACCCTGCAACCACTCAAGCCCTGGCGCGATGCTTCCTAAAAGCGTTGCTCTTCGTAGAAATCGGCCGCGACGTATTTCGACACCGGACAATTTCAACGCTGCTCTTACCGCAATAGGCTTGTTTAGTCGCTGGCCTGAAATCGGAAAGACAGCCCGAAAGAAAAACTGTAAACAAAATCAGATAGAGAATAGAGATACTCGCACGAGAACTCAGCCGCAAAAGTGCCCTCTATGGAAAGAAGGGATGTAATCTTAGAAGTAACCTTTAAGGCGAGAAGAGGGAAGATTTCTCTAGGCGAGAAGAGGAAAGATTTATCTGGATATTGCCATCCTCCTGAGATATCGATGTGTCGCCGGCGCTGTAACCCTTATCTAAAGCCGACAAATGCATGTGCTGGTGCTGTAAATACCGCACTAGAGTGGCATTTGAATACGGCCTTTGCACAGCCTTCTTTGAATAATCTCAATACGAGTGCTTTGATGAAGCGCTTTAAAACTAGTCAATAGTTGTGTCATCCTAGCCGTCAAGTCGCAAATTTCGGCGCGAGTAGATGCATGGACTTGATGGAAAGTGACGTAACATGCTCTCAATTATTATGAATTCACATCTAGAAGTGAACTTTGATGGTAAAGTGAACAATTCTGTATAAAATCTCCAAGGACACTTTCATGTGCAACTGGATTCTGACGAGGCCATATGGCCGCACCGAAGATCAGAGGAAGACTGGCTTCTCGCGCTCATTGGCTTCGAATGGCTCCAAGTGGTTTCGAGCGGCTCTGAGTGGCTCTGAGTGGCTCCGAGTATTGTCCGAATGGCTCTGAGGAATGACGTTTTGTGACGTCTCATCTCGTTATGTACATGACGTCACACTCTGCAATATGAGATTTCCGCTTTTTTTTATTTCTCGCTGCGGTGGCTCAGTGGTTAGGGCGCACGGCTACTGATCGGGAGTACCCGGGTTCGAACCCAACCGCGGCGGCCGCGTTTCGATGGAGGCGAAGCGCAAAAGGCGCCCATGTGCTGTGCGATATCAGTGCACGTGAAAGATCCCCAGGTGGTCGAAATAATTCCGGAGTCCTCCACTACGGCACCTATTTCTTCCTGTCTTCTCTCACTCCCTCCTTTATTACTTCGTTTACGGCGCGGTTCAGGGGTCCCCTGAGATGTGGGACAGATACCGCGCCATTTCCTTTCACCAAAAGCCAGTTTTCAATTTTTTTTATTTATTAACGGTAATAGCCTTTAACTCCATATGTACTGATATGACTCACTTTTTCAGTGTCTTCATTTTCAAGACTTATCATTTTACATCATTCGGCCTTACATTCTTCAATATTCGACAAACTCTATGATGGTGTGACCCCGAACGGTTTTCAGACCCCAGGTTTCCAGTTTCCGGAGTCCGGTAAAGGCTTTATGCTTGGCATAACTGTGCTTTACTACTACTTCTCTTACTATGCATATTTGGCGGTATGTCTTTTGCTGAGCATACTGTTTTTAAAATTCTCCCTTCACTGGATATAAATTCTTGAGGTCTACACCAGAAAAAGACTCCTTGATTATCATTTTGAAATGACAAGTGGCCTAGCCTAGTCTCTTGGACCCATGATTGCCCCCCCCCCTCCTCCCTCTCCCATCATAAAAAAAAGAAACGCGTCGGAACATCGCGGTTTCTACATTTTCAGCAGTTTACGTCTTGAGTGCGAAGTAATCAATACAAACAAGCTAGCTAGAATTGTTTCTTGGTGTCCTTTGAAAACAGGGCCGCATATTGACGTGGCAAATTACCTTCGGTAAGCCTCGGAAACTACCTTCCAGGTGCCAGGTTCTACTGGGTGGCCTGATGTGTAGGATTGCACCGTTTTTTTTAATCAAGAGCCCTTGCAATTGCGGTTCATTTCTTGAACATGCACCTACATTGTTCTGCTTCTTATCTCGTGCAGCGCGGCCCCATGACGAGCGACCAACGGGCCCCAGCTTCGCGCTAGAGCCGCCCAGCCGAGTGACCTTCTACAACAGTACAGGCGCCCTGGTGCCGTGCACAGTGCAGGGGACCCCCCGGCCCGACGTTCACTGGGTGCGCGCCAGTACGGGCCTGCCTGTCCGCGACGTGTCCGGCGTAGTGGCGGTGCGGCCGGATGGCACCCTGTCATTCGCGCCCTTCCGCGCACAGGACTACCGGCAGGACGTTCACGCCGCCACGTACCGCTGCGTGGCGTCAAACTCCGCCGGCTCCGTGGGCAGCAGGGACGTCCAAGTCAGAGCCAGTGAGTACTCCCCTTTTCGTGTCTTTTCAGTTACTTATCCATTAAAGATTTCTGCGAGCGACACAGCAGTGGTACACCCCCCCCCCCCCCCCCTGTATTCTCTCTTGGCCTTACCATAGTATCTGTCTGTTAAAGGCCCGGAGTCTATGGTAAACAAAAGGCAGGTACATTGGTTTCATGACAACACAAAGTAAACAAGGAATTGGAAGCCTCAGAGTGCTTAGCTCAGCAACCTCGTGGCTAAGCGCCCTGAGGCCCCCTCTTCTTCTGTTCACTTTGTGCTGCTAAAGGCACGGAGGTATTTTAATAGTGTGTTTGTGGAGGGAGGGGGAGGGGCGAGGGGGCGGCCTTCAATGTGGGGCATTGTAAGAACAAAAAGAAAAAAAGCAAGAAAACAGGAATTCAATATTAAACAATCGAAAACAATCGTAAAGAAAAATAAAAAAGCAAGCGTACAAATTTTCAGAAACAAGGTACTGCGGACAGGCATGGTAGAAAAAAACGAGTGAACACTACGGCACGACGAATAACCACAAGCAGGATGGCTATCAACTGAAAATATATTCCAGAGAGTATATGTTGCAATAGAAAATCATGAAAAGACAGAACAAAGAAAAAGAAACAGCAAAGCAGCAATCATCAAGCGCAAAATTCGCCAACCAGCCGAAGTGGAAATAATGAACAAGAGTCAAAAAAGAGCATAAGCAACACAGCCCAGTTATTTCACTGATAACCCAATGCAGACACTAAAAACTCGAAGTCTCTATCAGTAAACGCCACCAAATATTGACTGGTATCGATTCCCTAGCACATGCGCATGTGGAAGTCTTCCATTCAGTCACGGACTAATTACTCTGGATGCTTGAAAAGAATCATCCCTTTCGCAAACAGAGGTGTGCATTGCTTATTTTTTCTTTGTGTCATTGAAACCGCACGTGCGGCAATGCTTCGGAAGATTATTAAGTCAGTCCCCACCTAGCGCTCGTCCTTATGGTTTTTCGTCCTGTCATCGTCTTCACGCGCTTTATTCCCCATGCATAGTAACCACCTCGCCCAACTTTCTGCTGTAATCAGCACAGCTGCACTTCAACATCGTTTTATGATTCTAGGAGGTCTGAGGTAAACCAATACGCAGCACTGAAGGGTAGGCCGGTGAAGTTATAAAAAGGGGCTAACTAAATTATCGTGAAACATGCAGCGGTCACACTTTCTCGCTATGTTATACATGAGTCTGTTCCAAAGCGTTACAATTCGCAGCCGCTCTCCTGTGCATCTATTCCTCTTTCCTCTGGCATGCTTTTGGAAAGAAGAGAAAGACTAGGTCTACATTCATTAAGCCAAACGACAAAAAAAGAATTCTAACCGCTTCCTCTAATCTGGGCAGCTGAAGATATTTCTTCATGGTACAGGATCAGAAGGTGACGCTCACGGTAATAGGCCAGTCGATCTTTCCGTAGAGCTAAATAGGAACACTCCTAGGCGAAGCGAGGAGGCTTACTTTAAAAAAAAAAGGAAAGAAGCAAAGAAACATGAGAAAAGGAAGAGCTGGTGAAAAACTAAACTCTGTAAAGATGATAATACACAACGTGTAAGAGTACAATGTGGAGTAAAATTTATGCAGCCAACTCGCCATCATCATCGAACCTTAGAGCATTCAAAAGACTACATAGACGGGGGGGTCTTTGTGTGTCAAGAAAACTACGGCGGAAGCTCTGCATGCTATACTCCCCTTGCCTTGAGCGACACGTTTGTTGTAATTGCGAGCGTGATGACTCAAACACCATGAATATGAAATTCCGAAACTCCCAAGTACTGTATTTCAAGAAAAGGTATAGAAATTTGTCTTCTCGCTAATGCACTGCCTCACCTCACAAGATAATTTCACAGCACACATTTATAAGAGGAAGTGCTTTGTGTGTTTGAGGAAATCTTAAATTAATGGCTGCTCAAAGCACCTGACGAACCAGTTGTGCTCTACGACTAGCGGAGATGACCTACCCTAAGTGTGGACCTCGGTTGCTCTGCTGAAAGTATTTTTCTTGATCAAGCACAGTTCTTCAAGGCTTTAAGTTGCGCTAACATGATGAGTGCGGTTGGTCGCCCTTCAGTATTCATCATATCGTAGTAGGTTGATCATTTTTCTTACACTTTCTCACTTTCAAACAAGACTGGCTGCTTCCTGCATGAAAATGCGACCCCACTGTTAGTGGTTTCAAAAAGGTTGAGGTAGAAAAGGAGATGTATTGAAAAACGCGCGTGCATTCAATTCCCTTATCGCTACAGACTTTTAAAACTTAAGACATGCTCGTCTGAGATCTACTCTACAATGCAATTACTTCCAGACAAACTCGATTGGACATGCTTTTGTTGAAGGGAGCTGCTCTTAAAAGTTCACTCGTGAGACATCGCATAAAATGTTGCCGCAACATTAACATTCTAAAAAAATATATACAGGTATAGTGAAATCGCGTGGACGCAGTCGGAGGCGACTGGAAACATCAACAGTAAGCTTATCTTACTGGCTCGCTGCGTCGCTGGTGAATTAGGTGCAAGGCACGCCTACATGGCGATTTATTTTACGGCTACGCACATGTTCATACCTGCTATGATCGTTGATTCTGTAAGTTTAAAAAACGAGCGCAGTTGCGCAAGTCGCAACGTGCTCATTAAAACCCGCCTGAAATGAGCGAGTTCAGGAGAAAAAAAAGTGCACTCCACACCTGCTCCCTCTCGGAATAAGACCCATTGGGCGTATGATAAAAGCACGTACTACATATTCTGAGCATCGTCTCGTGAACAATGAACGGGCAGAAAAAGGCACTCTTCATAGAAAAGTCAGCCGACGGGTAACTTCTTTCCCCATCAACATTATAGAAGACAAAGTGGAGATGCCGTTTCGTCCATCCTTAAAAACCTCTTTAACACCCTACGAAAAAAATACAAGAATTAAAATGCTTCTAAATTAAGTTGCGCTTATTGGAAACACGAAAAAAAGACGTGAAGGGGTGAAGGCTGGTGTGCGTCTCGCGCGCAGGAATACAAGTTTCTGCAAGCGCCAGCTGACGCTGTTAATCTTGAGAACACAAAAGCGGGACTCTACCAACACTTCTGCTCTGTATATTGTGACGTTAATGGAAACGGCCTCTTGCCCTTTAACATACGCAAGCAGCACGTGCCTATTCAGATGCGGCCGGCCATGTTAGGGCCCACCAACCGCAGGAATAAAGAGACTGGCTCTAAATATAGTATCATGCGCATTACGAATACTTTACGTTCAACAAAAAAGAAAGTACCTGAATTTCTAAATGCTGGGGATGGCGAAACTATTGCAAAATATGTCTGCGAAATGTTTCACGAACACAATATTATCTTATATAACAGGGGACACAGAAATATTATTCAGGGATATACCGCATCCTTTCAAGCGCGCTTCCTGGAAAACAAGCCATAAACATGCAGACACGGCGCAAAACCTTTCCTTTGTATTTGTGCAGTGGTTCTCCAGCGAAAGCGCGGTAAAGCTTTGAGGCAAAAAAAATGCTAAAAAACTGAAATTTGCTTTTTAGATTGGATTCCACCGCTCTAACGGACGTCTTCGCCATCTCATTGGTGAACGAGAGCCCAGAAAAATTATGCTCTAGACAAAATGTAAACTTCGCCGCAAAATTCTAACACTTGTGTAATTTTCTAATCATGTTGAATTGTGACAGCGCCGTTTTGTTGAGCAACGAATTTAAGGCTTTAGAAAGAGACAAGAATTTGTGGTAATGCCTGTCCCGCCAGATTATGTGTCTTGTCCTTAAATTCCTGGGCTCATAATAAATTTCTTACTATGTCCTAAACAGCTGGTTTTGAACTCAATAAAGGACATCCATATCAAGATCCTCGCAAATTTACCGCTCTCAGGGGTAGGGCTCTTTACGCAAAGTTTGTTGTAAAATTAAACTGAAGCTCCAGTTACCTTTTACACCGGAAATAAGATGTTTAACAAAATAAAATCTACGGCTCGTTCATGAAATTAACGAAAATTTACAAAAATACCACAGCAGCTCTTTTGAGGTAATTTTGAGCTGGAATCAACAGTTAATGCAGCGATGGCTATTTGAAACTTTCGCATCCAACTTGGAGCACTATTTAAAAAATATGACTAAGAAGAAATTTAGTACTTATATGCAAGCCTTCAGATCATCCTAGGTTATTAATGAAGGAATAAAATGCACAACTATGCAGTAATAGCCTCCCGCTGCAGGAGACTTTCCATTGTATATTAGAAAGAAGCGAACGTTGTTTTTGCTGTTTTTCGCATCACACTATTCTGAGCTGACCAAAAAGTCATCAAACCAAATTTTTCATCCGATGCTCATCATCTACTGGCTGTCGGCGTCACACGCGTCGCATGAAGAAGCAGCCTTGGTAACGCTAATGGCCTTTTTCGGCTCTCAACAGAATCTGTTTGCGTAAGACTGCACCTCTACGGATTCCAGCATAGTGAAGGCCTCTTCTCAGCCACAGTCCGCTCTTGTGTTGACGGTACAGCGCCATGAATAGAGACCCTAATCCGATGAGAAAGCAGACCATCCTACGCGCTAGGCAGCGGTAAAGGCTGGTGAATACCCAGAGGAAACATGTCGGGGCAGTGTGAAGCCTTGCAGTAAGTGACATCAATGAGGCTGCCACGATGAATTCTGTGCGTACCCAGACAAAAATAAGAAAAACAAGGACCTCAAATGAGCATGATGTGCACAGACAGAAAGAAATCTCCTTCACTGCCTGCCAGTGTCCATGACGAGCGGGTTATTCCAAGAGGCGTCCGTGCTACCCCAGAACATGTTTCCGTCGAAAGCATCTCACCTGCACTAGAGAGGATTCCCAGGCGCTTTGGTTTTTTCGCGTACGAAGGCGTCAGTCTGGGCTCCAATTATAAAAGGCACCCTATATGAATACGTAGGAAGCCAAGAGGCACCAAAACCAGGGAAATCATAGGGAAATGTTATTTTTTTATTCGTGGTGTTAATCAATTGCAAAATAATTTCCCAAATATGTTATGGCTGAAAGATGCTTGATTTGAAAGTAGAAGAACGAACAACCACGTGCCGGCGGTGGCATTCGAACCAAACACCTCCGAACCCAAGACCTCTACTACGTTCTAATCAACCATCTTGCAGCCAGAAAATAATTACACAATTAATATCCCATTGATTAACACCACAAATAATGAAAACAGAAATGTTCCCAATGGTTTTCTTAGTTTCGATCACTATTAATTGGGTTTCTTCATGTGTATATCATAACGAGACCCTCATAATCCTACCCTTGTCTGCTCATTAGCTTGCATGATTAGCCAGCCACAAAGCTAGGACACTAAAACACGAGGCACTGCGAGGGTTTACAGAATATGGCTAAGCAGAACGTTTAGTTTGGCGAGTTGGCACATATGCATCTTTTGTAAAACAGCGCGAACAACGTTGGACGAGAACAAGAAGGACACGGGACGAGCGCTGTTCCCGTGTCCTTCTTGTTCTTGTCCGACGTTGTTCGCGCTGTTTTACAAAAGATGTTTACAGAATGGTAGTTGAACTGTATCAGTGAGCCATGATACATGCATAAATTCGGTTTCTGCTACCGGTTTTGTGTATGTTGAGAAAAGGTGGCGCTCTTAAAAGGTTGGCTGAAATTTCTGCGAGAAGCGTTTAGGGGCTGGCAATGCTTCCCCTATCGACTGTTTATCGTTGGAACTTATCTTCAGCACTTCGCGTGCCTAGCTCACATCTAGTCACCTGCAGCCCCTTTCAGCCGTTTCTATACATGCATTGGGCAAAGCAATAACAACGAGGAAACCAATTATAGTTACTCGCGGAGCCTAACTCTCGGTCATGCAGCCCACCACACTAGCAGCGCACTGCATCAGTCTACGCCTCACCCGGCCGGGCGCGTCCATTGTCGGGATATGCGCGCAGCCCCCGCACCAGTGCTCTTGGTTCCCCTGGCGCTCGGCTTCAAAGAGGGGAGCACCTGCGTTCCCAGGCGCTTCAGCGCAGAATGCGTAACCGTATGCGAAAGTGTGGAAACGCTTCAAAGGCCCCCCGTCCGAGAGTGGTTAGCAAACCGCTCTTAGGGCGCTTTTGTGTTCGGAAACAATGGCACTGTCTTCTCACTATGCCCGGCGCAATGCACGTGGCGGTTCGCTGGCGCACGGGCTGGGAGGTGCGTTGCAAATTAATAGCGGAGAAAAGAAGCCGCACAGAAGCCGCTCAGGAGCGCGCTATTTAAGAGTCGAGAGGGAATGAACAAATCGGCGGAGGAGGCGCGGTCTGAACTCCTGCGACGAAAATGCACTCTCGTTCTTCTCTCTGACAACCCCCTCTCCCTCCCCGCTCCCAATCTTTTCCTTTTTATCCCCGCTTATCATTTTGTTCCCCAAACGTAAATAGCGAGAAAAAGAGACCGCTGACCGGGGCAACAAGGGAGGCCTCAAGAGGGCGTGCTTCATGCAACCTTGTCTTCTTTCTCAATCCTTTTTTTTTCTTCTTCCAATTTTCACTCCACACACATGTCGCGTGCCTGGCCGTAGTCGTATTTTGTCTCCGTCTTGTGTTTCAACTTTTCATTTTTATACGCGCTCAGAAGCCATCCCTCTTCACTCGTCTTCTTTCCTTCCCTTTTTTCCCTTACCGCCCTATTCCGCGTTTCCCGTTTGTACGCTTATGAGAGAGGTTCTTCTCGAGCGACCAGCTGGCCGCCTCAATTTAATGCGCCGTTTCTGCGCTGCCCCACGAAAATTGCTGGTCCCGCCCTAGCTGCGCTTGGTTTTGCAAATCATACTTTTCCTTTCTTTAAAAAGCGCTCCGCCTAGACGCGTGCATGCACAATATTGCCCTTAAAATTTTTTTTTCGCTTTTTAAGTATTTCTTTTGCTATGAAAATATTTGAGTGCCACTTTCTCTCGCTATTTTTCTTCGCTGAAAACCTAAAGCAAAGTTCAAAAGTGAAGTCTTCAAATGAGGTTACTCAAGAAATACATTGTTATTCACGCTATTCAATACAGCATCACTAGACTGACGGATGAGGGCCATGATGGTGCGAGAAATTTGGGCTGGCGTAGAATCGCAAAGGCAGCTAGAATTAGATGCTGCGTTGGCGCCCAAAAATATTGGGAATAAAGCTTTTTGATACACCTAATAAGCGTCTTTTAGGATTCCACTTAGACACCTCTCGCAGCTTTAACATTAGCGTGTGCTCTTTTTCATTCACCGTCGCGGCCATCTACCGGCTTTGGTTTAGCGTTGGTGTTAAAATTAGAAGAGACACCAGCTTTTGGGTAGTTGTGTCTGCGTTGCGTTCAGCAGTTACACAACACAAGACCGTTAATAAATGCGCGCTCTACTGTTGGAGGCTTATTAAAGCCAAGCCCTCCAGAAGCGATGAGTGACGCTGGTAAACCTTGATCCCATTTCGTCATTAAAACGTACAAATCGCGAGATTCACGAAAAAGCAATATGCGATATGGTGCGTGTTGATGCTAAGCAGAAGTAATAGGTTTGTTAGCGGCAGTAAGGACTGTGTTTTTTTTTTGCTTCCTTTCTTTCGAGACTACATTTAATGTTTCTCGTATCACGAAAATCTAGCGGACAGTTTTCCGTGAAACTCCGGGCGCTAACTCATCGCGAGAAACTCCAAAAACGCGGTAGACGTCACGCAATCAGATTCCTGTTAGCAGTTGAACTTCAAATAGTTATCCCGCCATCTGTCAGTCGCGTTTTAAACTAACATTCGAGGTTGCAAGCTGAAGCGGCTCTTCAAGTCGCATCAGTTCCTGCGCCAAGTTTCCAGTTCACAAATTTGTCAGAGCTTGTAATTTTCGTTTTTGTGTCTATATTTTTTGTTATTTATTAGTGGAAGGCTTTTTTCCTCGAGGAGAAAAAAAATACACACAAGACGACATCAGACCAACTGCAGCTCCTGATATCTTACCAGAACAAGGAATTTGTGAAATTTGTATTTAGCCCGAAAGATAATCGTCACTGTGGTGAAAACAGATTAATAATCGACCGCAATGGCGAGTACGTAACACCGCTCGGTACCCCATGCCAAGAAATCCTAATTACGTGCAGCCCCGACGCGCAGTAAATTTCTTTTCTCTTTGTTTTATGCACTATGGTTTGGCTTGAAATATCTTACCCCACTGCGCCTGACACGTACCATTTCTCAAATGAGACAAAGAAAAACAGTGCAAGGCCGCGGCACGCATAGTAATGTCGTCGGAACATCAGGTCCGCTGAAAAGCTTAAATGTTTTCCAGAAACGCCGTATTTGCTCCGCAACCACAGCCGTCTCTGATAAATATTCTCACTCACTCAGTGGTGGTGGCTTTGCTGGCGTCTAAATGTCCGCCGCTACATCCACTGTACAGTACAGGGATAAGAAAATACAACAAACTATAAATTCATTCAAACGACTCTCATTAGCCGGCCAGTCTGAAACGATTCGCGCAGTTTAAGAAGAGCTCCGCGCGAGAAATAAAATAACACACACACAAACACAAGCGCACCGAATCAGGCTGTTCGCGTGTCAGAAAACGCTGTCGGGGAGAAAGTTTTAGCGCGCGACCGAAGAGGAGGACAGATGGTCGAAGAGAAGGAGGGAAAGCGGGGTGTACAGCCGAGGAGGAGATACGGGAGGCAGGGGAGGAGAGGGATTTGGGGACACTGGGTGAAGGCGGTCGGCCCGAAAACGACACTTTAATGACGTTACTTATTTCGAGATCAGTGATTAGTGTTGAAGCCAGTTCCCAACTGGCTGTGTTGCGCTCCCTCCCCAAAGCGAGTGGGCGCGATGGTGCACCCAGTCTCGTCGAGCGATGCGGCTAAACTGACTGCTTGGGTGCCAAACGAAATTTCTGCGGCCGGGTGTGAAAAGGCCGCTTTTTTCTACCGAGGTTGCAAAAACGGGCGAGTGGGTACGTCGACGACAGCGAGACTCACACAATTCGCAAAACCCTTTTGCCGGATTCACCATGCAGGATTGTGCAGGTCGTTAGTGTCCTCAACACACTTGCGAAACTTTGCACTGCACGCATATGGTCGGCTTCGGAGGCTGTTTGCATAAAGAATTTTTTCGACGAACATACACACGCATGGGCATTTCAGCGGATGCATTCTTTTTTCTTCATTCTACTAATTTTCGCTAATTAGAGTGCGCGAATTGGGTATTTTCCGGATTCACTAGTGTCAAAACATACTTAGTTATGTGAGCTCGGCAGTAAAAGCTAGCATCTGAGAACTTCTAATGCTAGAAAAAATGTCCCGGCCTGTGCCCCTAAGTATAACGGGCTTAATTCCATACGACTTAGACAAATAACGAAGAATAAAAGGAATGTTGCGTGGCATTAAAGAAACAAGAAAAAAGAATAAAATATTGGTACTATCAGAGCTGAATTGATTGGAACTGATGTTAAGGAGAGTTGCTCTATCAAGAAGGTAAATAATCATTTTTTTGGTGGGGTATCTTAGCTAGTGAAAATTAAGAGATGTAATAAGCAGGGTGAGAAGCCCGGACTTCGGTATGTTCGCTCCTGGTGGGCAGATGAGGAAGGCTTTCAAAAAAGTGGCGGGAAAATTACGGTTGAGAATCTTGAGTGTTATTTCCGTCTCTTGCAGAATTGAGGATATATGACTGCATATTCGTCAGAAAAAGTAAATTTAAGACGATAATAAGTACAAATCCTCCTCCTCTCTTTGTGTAATGGTGAGTGCTATGATCGAACACTAGGTTTAAGCTGGTAATTATGTGGCTGCAAACTTCGAGCGAGTGTTGCCTGACTTATTGACTATCATAGGTCCTTGCTGCTTTGAGAAATATTTGAAGGTACGATAGTGAGATAGCCAATTAGAAGCAACGTTAAAAAGACGGGGTGGGAAGAGGGGTTGATATGGGAAGGATAGCTCTTAGAAGGGGTGCGTGAAGCACGCATGACGATGGTTCTACCTTCCACCCACCTTTCAACAGGGTCATTATTTCTTATCTCGGTAAAAAAATAACAACTGTTTTTCTTCATAAATAAACAAACGGCTGCTTATATCGGGAAGACGCATTCTTCGGCAACAAGCAAGATATTTGGAATCTGTTTTTGAGTTCGGTATATTTGTCCCTCCTTGGCCTCTTCGGTTACTTGCAAGCAAGTAAGAATAATTTTTCTTTATATAAACCCCTCAGCCCATATTTAAACTTCCAACCCTTGAAGCACTCGTCATTGTCTGAAGCAGATGGGTCGTTTACTCCTAATATAAAGGAGATTTGGAGCAGCCACTACAGGAGGGACATTTTCGTCCATGCAGGAACGACCCCGATTCAACCGCTCTGTTTCATGTAGCATGGTCTACGGCACATCAGCTTAGGTCTTGAATCTAGGACTCTCGAAGGCACGCCATTTCGGAGACAATCTCTCGTTGCCTACGAAGCGTCAGAGCAGGCAGCTTGACACCAAAGCAATTGCGAAGCAGCAGCTAAAAAGCGATAACGAACCTTTGCGTTCAGTAGTTCATTTGCTGTATCTTAACGGAACTTATGCACGCAGAGCAAAAAGGAAGAGACAAGAAGATGACGTTGCTGTTTTCTACAGGTGTGATAAGCCTCCATGGTGTTAAATCTGCCGGCAATGGCTCCACCATAGCGGCACATTAAAAAAATCAATCTGTCGCTGCCATCACCTGAAATTCAATTTATTTCCCTGAAAAAACTTGCAGGAGAAGGTGGGAAGCCCAACCTCAAACTCAAAGTCCTCAAAAAGGAAAATACACTATAGTTGTTTTACGGTGCACAGAAAAAGACCCTTTAAAGACGCTGGTGTATCTCAGTTCCCAGTGACAGAGTACGAACCGCACGCGAAAGGTACAATGGAAATTGGGCAGTTTATAGAAAACGGCTCCTGGCCTTCTGTCACCTCAGCTGAAGTTGTTAGGGTATAAACCTATCGTTAACAAGTAGATTAAATTGAGTAAACGGTTTTCTGAAAATCAAAGAAACATGGCTGCAGCTTTCTTGTGAGTACCAGTGGTTTGTTAAATTCCTTAATTTTCCTTCCTAACATTTCTCTTTAAGTGCTGTTATGACTGTGTGAAATAATGTGTTGAATTACTTGAGCCCTCGCATTATCGGCTGTTTGTAAAAAACAAACCTTCGCTTCTTACTACTATCCGAGCTTCCCAAGAATGCGGGACACTTGGATAACTTATTTAATTGTCATTATTAACCGTAATATTGTTGCAGTTGAAAGCGTGGCGCAAGCTGCCGCTTACGACAATGACTGCGATATAGAAGCTCCACTGACATATTACATTTACCGTGTTTTTATCACATTACATTTACCATTTTCGCAGCGGCGGCGTTCCAAAGCAATTCTTCGTAGTACGGCGCCAGTTTCTGACGCGAGTAGAGGCTGATTTAGAATCAACTTTACTCTAGGCTGCTCTCCTGTTTCTCCGAACTTGCAGTTTTCTATTGTCGTTTTTAGTGCAGGCAGGAACTGCATCCTTGTTGTAAACAAATGAAGACGAATACATCCGTGGCGCAGTTACCCCCCTCCCCCCCCCCCCCCCCCCCACTCCGCTAGAAGGTTCTCGTAATGACAGAGCAATAGAAAGAACGACAAAGATGTAGTGCCAGTTTTACCCCTGAAAAGACGGGTTCAAAAGGTTGACGGGACCCATCGCATTGATATTGTGGACAACACAGAATATTGAGGGAGCTTGTCATATAAATAAAAACGCGTTTGTTCGACATTGTTCGGAAGACCAGCATTATGTACAATCACGCGTACTCACACACGCACATTCATGCTATATTCCCTCCATAGGCGTGAAAAACATTATATACGGCAAATGTCGCTCTGAAACATCGGGCTAGAAACGTGCGCTGCCACGAAAGTGTTCGCAAAAGAAAGCGTTTTAGCGCACAAGGTCTGATCAGTTGCGCAAACCGTAGCCGTATTTCGTTCTTCATTTCGCTATTCCAGGCGGCGGATACATGATACTGCGCTCAGGCAAGGCAACGCAATATAGACCCATGAATCAATCGTCCACTCCATCTGTTGCCGTGGCCTCTTACACTTTTAGCCCGAACGATTTCTTATGCATGACGGAGACATAAATATACGCCTCCACCCCTTTGTTGCTGTCCTGGCGCTCTTCTTCCTGCGATGCCCCGTAAAAGAAGGCAAATGGCCGTCCTCGTCCGAAGCGGATGGAAATTAATGCAGGCCTGCCGAGACATTGCGCCCGAAGTGGCCACTACCTCTTATCGATTCCAGGCCTCGGAAAGCTGCCCGCAGGAAACGCCCGTGGAGGCTCTGTGTCCTCCCCTTCAAGAGCGCCTTCACTCGTTCGATTGCTTAATGTGCGATCTTCTGTTTTATGCAAGAGCGCTGTCTTCGTCTAGCGGCCAGATGTGTCTTTCACTCCAAGCTCATTTTCCGTGCTTTCGCATTCTTCGTCTTTTAACTTCTCTGTGCCTTCTTAGGCTCTGCGTAGCACGATATACTCTCGAAAATAAGCCAGTTTCGTCTTGCGGCAAAACCTCATCTACAGCTTGTAGCTCTTGCAGCTTTCCATGTAAATTTATGTGGGAATTCAAGCATTAGTGTATTTCTTTGTAGCGTCAAAAGTTTTCCATATAGCGTGCCTGAGGAAAGTAACAGCGCAGATGTTTCTCTCTTGATAAATGATTTATGCACAGGCGCATTTCGGAGTGAAATAAATATAGAGTAAGCAAAAAAACAGGCAGCGGCATTTTGCGCCCTCCAATTGGCGTCGTGTACGCACTAAAGAGGTCGCAGGTTTACCAGAGTAAGCGTTACTGAAACAATACTGGGTTAATCACGCTTGCCAGATCTGCCTCGAAGGCATACCAGTTCCGCTGGGCAAGCAAAGCGTTTCTCTGCCATTCTACACTATGTAGATGAGAAGAAAGCGTAATTTTTCTCTACGCTGACAGTCGGTGCTTATGCAAGCTTAGATCAGCTTTTGCAACGGGCCATTTGCTTAAATTTAAGGCAGAGGCTCGAAGATTCCTAATCATGGTCTAACTTTACACTTGCTCAGTAAAATCAAATTTAAGACATTTCACCATCGTATTCTCTGTAGTGTGGCGCCCGAACTGAAGCAGACACCATAACCGATGAATTGTACGTGATCCGTGCATCGCTCGCTATGTAGCACTTCTCTCTTTTACCCGCATCAAGAGTCGTTGAGTCGCTAGTGATGAGGGTGCGCATTGGTTTTTGCAGCAGCACTGGCATGGGCGATCATTAATACCACCGAGTCAAATCCCTAGTAATCTCAACGCATGACTGCAGTAAGCGCAAACCAAAAAAAAAAATTCCGGAAATTTGGTGCGCATGTCAGCGCTTCGTTAGTAGGCTTAAGGAAGTGGGAAGGGGGAGGGGGTAGGATGGGCAGTTTCAATTCTTGTTTTCCTCTCTCAAATACCTACAACACTTTGTAAACAGCACTGATTAATACGATGCTATTTCAGTCCTACAGCTCTATTGTGTGGCTCCTTTTTCAACGATTTATCGTTTGCCACTCTATCATTTATAGCAGCCGCCAGTGGCATCACGGTTGATTCCACGCGAGCAATGCTATTTCCTGGCTTCCTTATCAAAGGCAGAGCTAATCGACGACAAAGCATACCCTACAATTCTGGACAAGAGCATTTTTCAACCCTAAATATTCTACGAACGCATTTTTTCATATATTTTAGGATTTCACTATAACAATCAATATATCCGCACATCTATCGTTCACAGGCTTGCATTTTTTTTTTGCTAGCAACGTTTTTGCGATGGTCAAAAGTGTTTTCCGTACGTTTTCTATGGCAGTCTTACTTGCTTCATGCGATCGATGGAAAAACTTTGAAAGAAAGATTTTGCTACACATTGGAAGAGTGGACCATTGCCTTCAATATTTCCATAACAGTATCTTACAATTTTTGAATATTTAAACATTTTTTTCCGCAAATGTTTGACATGACTGAATAGGGAGAACAACCTTTACAAAAGGCGTCTTCAAATTTTTGATTCTGTATTGCATAAGAAACAATACCACATAGATTTTGCTTGATAGAATAAAGGAGAATGACAGTAGGATGGAAACCACTGAATCTTCATACCCAGTTCTATTTCGCTGTGGGACAGCAAACGTGATAAACGTAAATATGTGAAACACCTTCCGCATTAGCGGACCACATGTACTTTAAGTGGACACAGGGTCGCCAGTGTCCGGCCGTTTAGAAGTTGCATTAGAAGTTGCATTAATATATGACATTGTTACCTGCGAAAAGCGGCTAGAATACACGAGCTTGCCGCACACGACCCGCATATGCACGCGAAGTGATGTGAATATTTTCGTGGTAGCATTAGCAGGCTATATGTTTACATAGCATGAAACCTTAAAGCGAGACGAACAAAGCTGGGCGCTGCGTCTCAAGGGAAGCCTTCGTGCCTGTTTGTCAAACACAGTTATGGCGGAGATATAGCAGCATCCTCATTATGAATCTTTCAGAACGACGCTAAGCGCGCTGTTTTTCGGTGATTTCAGAACGACTCTATATTGTGGAAGACATGGGAACGCGTGTGAACATTAAGAACGTCTTCTTTGATATCTGCATTTTGTTTTTTTTTATCACCTGTTGTGTGAGGTACTGCGCATTCAGACTAGGCAGCCGGAAACCAAACAGGGGTTCTTTTTTAAGTGCAAAACGAACGGTGTTTTCATGCGCTTCCGATCCCCAGGTAATAAGACGCTGTGGTGGCATAGCAGGCGGACTAGCTTCTGGCTGGAAATATGAAAATCCAAAACACCAAAGCAACAGGAATAATGCGTTAGGATGCATACAAAAGTTCCAGCTTTAAGGTGCGTGACGTTCACCCCCCCCCCCCCCCTTCATCGCCATTTTTGTTCACTCCTTAGATGTAGTGCGTCCTCTCACGCGTATTATTTTGGTTCTAACTTTATTGATAACAGCCAGGAATAATTTGTTATTTTTCTACTTTTAACATCTGCTCTTCACTTCTCTAATTCACCTTATTTCTCAAGGGGCTTTGTTGCTTAGTTTTGTTTATAGAGTTTAACGTCCCAAAGGGACTCGGGTGGAGAACTCCGGAAAACTTCAACCACATGGGAGCTTTAACGTGAACCTCACATCGCGCAGTACACGGGCCTCTAGCATTTCACCTCCGTCGAAATGCGACCGCAGCGGCCGGGATCGAACCCGCGTTTTTCGAGTCAGCAGCCGAGCACTATAGCCACTCATCCATTCCGACAACTCTTAGTTGTTTAAGATGGAGGCAATGCTTAAAGTAGACATAAAACTGTTGAGTTGATTTTTGTTTCTGGTCGATATATTCGTCACTCCTTTGTTATCGAGCACCTCTATTCACCATTTCTTTCCATCTGTAGTTGAACCTAACGTTGCTACTTATTAATGGGATAGGATAAGAAGCTTCATCGAAAAAAAAAGGCGTCATCAGTCACATAGTTCCTTGAACTAAAAATGACCTCACCATAGAGGAAGTGACGCATACTTTACGGCATTTTTTGCGCTCGAGTCGCCACCTCTAGGCACCTTCGAGAAAACAGCTAGCCACCAGCTAAAGGATCCGAATAGATGCCATCTTTTGTGCGGACAGGCTTGTAGCTGTCTGCAAACACAACCGCGAAAAAATGACACAAAACTCGGTGTAAAGGCATCAACAGCTCTTAATTCAAATAGATTGCCTCCACATAATGCAGTTAGGTGTCACTGTGAAATTCTGCATTATAAAACCTGAACCTGGTTCTTTTTCTGGCTCTCCAGCTTTTTTCATCCAAAAGCTAAAAACAATGTAATATCATTTGTCAACAAGTATCATATGATTACTGCATGTGCTAGATTTTTGCAGCAAATTTTTCTATCACTTCGCTTGTTGAACACGCATATGCGATTACACCGTAGCATCAACCAACCGGGAAGTTCTGTAAACATGCCACTCTGAAGAGTGGCAGAAGAGTGGAGAGTTGGGCTTGTTGGTTTACAATCATATTGGTAACAGCGCCGGTGTTGAGTTTTCGCTCTTTCCTGTGTTAGCGTTGTTCCCGATATGATAAACATGCCACTAACTGATCAAACTAGAACTTCTACGCAGCGACTTCCGAATTCGACGAGGGTATGAAAGGAAAAGCAATGCTCAGAAATTTGGTCAGAAAGCTAGCAAGTAAGAGCACCGAAAAACTCCCACCCAGCTGCTTCGAAGTCTCACTAACTTTAATTGAGTAGCAAGCTCAACAGGTCACAGAAGCATTTTGTCTCTTCTAACACTGAAACCATAACCCAACCCAGCGTTTCTCACTTAGGCTTATGTTTCTTTAATGATTACAAGCTTCTCAATCAGCATATTTAACCACCATGCTAATTAACACGTCACCTCTACCATTTTCAGAAACCCGCCCTCTCATTAATTAGTTCCTTTTTCTTGCATCATCTGCACGTTCTGTTTTTAAATAATCGAATGATCTTGCCTCTCAAACAGTACCTAGTGCCAACAACTGCATTTCCATACCAAACCAAAAAAATCTCTAGGGTAGCGAACAATCTTGTTTATACTAAACTTTTTATGCTGAACTTTTTATCGCAAATCGTCTGAAATCTCGTTTAGCCAGGAGGATAAAATAAATAAATACAGTGGCTTCACAGAAGACCGCCGCCATCAGAAAGAAAAACTAATCAAAGAAAAGGTGGTATACATTTGCCAGCACGTGCAGTGGGAAGCGTGCAATAAGAACGTTAATACGCTCTCTATTACAGAACATGTCGGACAGGTCGAGCTATCCAATTTTTAAGTACCATCATGTAAGCGTTTGTAAGCGTTGACCAGGCGATCGTTCAGCGTCTCATTTAGGACTGCACTGGCGAAGCAGACTAGAGTGCGCGCATGCGCAGACAGAACTTGCCAGTTGCCGCGTCGTCTGCTCCGGCTGTTCTGCTTAAGTGACACAACCCCCGCGAATCGTCAGGTCAAAGCATTGGAGTCGCGCGTGACTCCAAGCCATTTTCGCTCATTTGCTAATTCATTCTACCAGAAATTGTATCTGCTCCTCGGAACAACCTGCTGCTCCTCCTCTTCCTCCAAGAAAACTGGCCAACGTTTTCTGGGAGCACAGAAAGTGTAGCATATTTGCAGATAATAACTGAATAATCACCAAACAACCTTCTTAGCAGGAAATGTCTTTTGAAGCCTACATTTGCACTTAATAAACGAAACGGCCTTTGCAGCAAGAAGAACGTGCGTTTATTGATTGATAGATTTAGGACACGCTAAAATCTAGTTCTAAAGAAAAAATTAACGGCATTGCTTGCATGAGACGACTTCCGCGTGTTACTGAGAGACGCCAAAATGAACCAATAGGGATTCCTTTCGACCGCATGTAGCTCTATCGAATGAGCTCAAACAGAAGCTTTCGGTCACTTGCGCTTCTTGGCTCAGCGACATCTACTGATCGATGGTGACCGAGAATGAAATCAGCCACGCCCTGCCCAACAGAAGGCCAGTCTCGCTCTGTCAGTGTGGCGAGTCAGTAAAGGGGTTACACAGGCACGCCTTCAACCTTTAAGTGGTATTTTGTTACGAGGAGGTGGCCGAGCTTCCAAACTTCATCTGAAATGATTCACAGAAAGCTTAGAGCGTCTTTCCTACTCTAAATATATATCATAAAACCTGGTTCTTATAATAAAGTGGTATATAATAAAGCAGTACACGGGACCAAGTGGCCAATACTCGCTAGTCATCAATTACGCCACCAGGGTGAAGAAATTTCATAGGCTGGCGAAACGCGACGTCACCCGCCCGGCAGTGACGTCGCCAGACCATATTTGAAGAGCTCTGAAAGAGCACTGCTCTGGAAAGGAAACTAGGTCGCACAAGCCCCACCAATCCCTTCCGGCAAAGGCATCAAGAGTTTCAAATGCTGTCGCATCAGCAACACATAATGGAATTTGGTGTGCATGTGTTTTAACGCAGCAGCGTTATGGTTCCCGTTGTGCAAAAAATCCGGAGAAAATACGGGGCCACCTAACCCCTGGGCGGCAGCTGGGCCATCTTGGTCACGTGACCTTGTAGCGTCACTCCAAACTGCCCACCGTGCCAGGTGACAGCGCAATTAATCTTTGTTCGCGAGAAGTCACTCTGGAAGAGCAACGTAGGTCTCACAAGCCCACCACTGCCAGCACCTGTTTTCGCAAAACAATGACGCATCGCTTAAGTGCTGCACAGCTGCGCCAGGAGAGGTATGAGGACTGCCAGTGATCTGCAAATACAAAGTAGA
This sequence comes from Amblyomma americanum, assembly GCF_052857255.1. Lineage (NCBI taxonomy): Eukaryota > Metazoa > Arthropoda > Arachnida > Ixodida > Ixodidae > Amblyomma > Amblyomma americanum. The sequence continues at coordinate 163,373,325 of NC_135500.1, read as the reverse complement.
GAATGGCGAAAGTCGCATATATGGGCCTTAACGCATTACCGCTACTGCACCGTAACCTTAAGGCGCGGGTTAAGTGTCCCCTTGTTTTTTTTTTGTTTTTTTTTAAACGGGCGTGAGATAAAATTATCAACACAACAAGCAAAAGCTATCTAAAGCCGCCGTAGCCAAGCGTACCAACGGATGTCATAACATCAGAACCATATTGTGAATAAGAATAAAACACATCACTCTAAAGAGCTTGCTGCTTCCAGAATAGTGGCGTGTGACAAGTCTGCGACCAGAAATGAGAAGTAGTTTTTAATATACCGCAGCGCTTGCATTTCCAGATTTCACTCCTCGTTTTCTTTTGTCACTCGTCGGCACCATATCATTAACAGAGCGGGAGGCATGAACGACTCGCTAAACTTCTCAGTAGCTTCCAGCCTTGGCACGAAAGGCAGCACCAGCGAAAGGTAATGGGGAAAAAAAGAGAATCTGAAAACGACTGTTTACAAAATACGGCACCACCAGGAAATTGCCACAATATTGCTGGTGAATTACTTCGGACTTCTTTCGCACCGTCACTTACCTCAAATCCTGTCACGCGGCATAACCTCTGATGGTATCACCGTTTCTTTTTTTATCATCACTTTCTGGTTTCAGTCTCCGAAAAATCTCTCAGCCATTTCAACCCTAATGCCCAAGCTCCGTCGCAACGGAGGTTAACAGAAGTACTAAAAAACATCCATAATATTTTTTTCGCGATAAGTTTAAAGTTTCGGAGTCCACCAGGAGCGGGCTCATAGCTTTTCTAAGCGCTTTGGCGTGAAGCGCGCAAACTGCATGCGTGGAAATGGCCTTCCACGGGAGGGGACGCTCTCTATTGCAGCGACGGGCAAGCAGCGATAAATCCCGCGGGATTAGACATATCTCGCGAGAAGAGACGCGAATGGACCGCGCGAGCGGCCGCGATCGCCGGGATTACGGCCAGTCGGCGGTTCCTAAGCCACCAGCGCCCGCGCGTCGCCAAGAGCAGGGAAAGAGCCACTATATACCATATCTGATTGACGCGTCAGAGCCGGAGACGCCCGTGTCTCCGGTTGTCGTGTTAGCACGCTCCCTCGCTTCCGCTGTTGTCTCCTTCTCCGCGTTCGCGACAGCTTTCGGCGAGGATATCGGCTAAAGTGCTCACGCTGGAGCTGAGCTGGCGATGCTCGCTCGCGCTAGAAATATTAGCTCTGACTGAGTTCCATCAGCGATTTGTTTCTGTATGCGCACTCCGATGCCAATTCTCGTTTCACAAACCTCAGCTCGGCGTTCATTATAGGTGTACATTGTACAGGAAATAAAAAGCAAAGAGCAGTAGAAGGAAGCGAGCGAGAATGGTTTAATGTCGAGCGAAGGCAGCACAGCTCCAAATGGGGGATTAGCGGTGCAGACACCATCAGGCCGGCTCAAGGGAACCGAATCTCCTCGACGGTTTCTAGTATAAGCTCTTCTGCACACGAACCCGAGATCTAGTAGAAACTGTGTTGTCGGTGACCTGAATAAACTGAGATCAACTCAGCTAAAAACGAAAGGTCTCCGAGGTCACTGCTACGCTTCGGACCGCAGACACATGTTGCGCTGCTGCTCTAATAGAGCCCGAATTGGTGTCCACTGTGATGTGCTAAATGGCTGCGTCCTTCTGCTGCTGCGCCCACTGGAGGCGCTGGCTTGATTGACTGTCGCGACTGCTTGAATTTGATGAAGGTAAAACATAAAGGTACCGAGGAGAGTTCGCAGCAAGTTAGAAACGGCAGGCGGTCGAAGATAATTAGATTCAACCACAACGGCATAAATTTTGGAGCTCACAGTGTTAATTCTACACATAAAAAATTATTTAGATATGATATGTCGGGTGCTAAATTTGCAAACGAAAAATTCACCGGATGTTTACCCTTACGGTAGCGGGAATATCAGCGACCACTGGGTTTGTACACCCTAAATGCGAATTACCCTTTAAGGGAGTAAAAAGCGAGTAACAACTCTACTGACGCACTTACTTTTAGGGACCGCGTAATATGCCGAAGTAAGGGGACACCGGGCGTTTTGACGTTAGCATATAGAAGAGCTGAATTCTTAATTGAAATTTTCATAACTGCAGGAACTCTCCGTCTTTTCAAGAGGACATCTGTTTCCATTGCCAACCTTAAGCATTAAATATTTTAGTGGTGGAAGTCGGCCCAGGCTCCATAGCGCAAAACAGCGAAGGGACGAGACAGAAGCGCGCTAACTTAACTAATACCATTACCCTGAGCCGTCATCCTTCAACCCCTGGAGTTGGCCGCCATCTTGTCTTTATAGGGGAGTGCGCTAGGGAACTGTCTACTTCCTTTTTACACCCTTATAGGGTAATTCATGTTTAGAGTGTAGGAAATGATGATGCCAGTCGGAATGTTTAGTGACTCGGGATCGCTGTGTACGTGAGATGTTTGTTGCTTTTATGCCGTTTCACTAGCGCTAGCGTCAAGGGGTAGCTCCAGTGAAGGCCTTTTGTTGAGACTGTACTGTTGGAGTGCCAGGTACAGTAACCAGTCATGAGGTGGGGGGAGGGGTAAGTATGTGGGGTACGGGAGTAGGGTAGAGATGCAGGGTAAGCGTCACGCGCGGTCACGCTCAAGATTATGTGTCATGGTCATGCTCGGTTACGAATCGCTGCACTTGCCATGGTGGACATCCGCTTTAACTAAACAGAAGGCATCCATCACCGGCAGACGAGCAGACGAAACCAACGACGACGACGTCATGACTTGGCCAAAAATGGCATTACAGCTGTCACTGTAAAACTGAATTTCAACGAAGTTAACTCCGTTAAGCGGGGTAAATCTGTCGACAGCACGGTTTTAGGTTCAAAAATGCAGAAATCATATTTCCACGCCTTGAAGCACGCTTTAAATGAAGCCCTTGCACGCGATTAAAGCGAAAACTCGTTTATTTTTCCTGAAATGTGGCCAGCGTATTTTTTCATATTCACTTCGGTATAGGTAAAGAAGAGCTGTTAAGACATATACATGAATCACGCGAATCTTTTTCTTCGTCATCGAATGTCGCTTCTGTTAATCATATTGGTAACCGACATGCTACTATTCAGAAACATTACCAATAATATATATCCGAGGCTTTTTTACTTATTATTTGCTATTTTGAAGAATGTTTCTAGTGGAATATTTCTAGTTAAATTGCACTAATCATTGTTCCAATAAAGCGAACAACGTTCTTATCTTTGCTTAGTGTGTTAGCCAAACGTATCCCGCAAAAAAAGAAAGTTAGCTTTTCTGGTGTGTTGCTACATGTCTTCGTGTGTATTTATTAAAACAACTCATTACGTCCTCTGCACGCCAGAATTAAAAATTGCGTTAATGGTCAGAACAGAGAGACAAAAGTCTGCCCGGAACACATCGCTTGAAGCATTTACATTAGGTGACGACAGGGAAATGCGGCTTGGCTGAAGCGTTAAAAAAGAAGGGGGGTGGTGGGGGGGATAGAGAGAGGAAGGAATCAAAGAACAGGAAACAATGGTAAAGGAAATCTCCCTGTTTTGTTCGTGTTCATGAAAGAATATTTTAACTACTATTGTAAGTGCAAGTCCCTCTCTCCATTCCCGTATCGGGTACACTCACGCAAATTAGCCCTCAGACGCGTAGAACCGGTTTGATTCATATTTTTATTTGGAACGCCCTCGCAACACGCACAAAGTAAATCACAGAGAGAGAGAAACAGAAGGACGGAAACGCAGAGAGGTTAACTAGGTGATGGCCTGTAGGCTACCCTTGACGTAGGGAGGGGAGCAAAGGAAAAAAAAGGCAAGGAAACAGCGTCAACGAATGAGTATTTCACGTGTCCATCAAGTTAAACAATAAAGCAAGCTCCTGCTATTATTTCTGGCGCACCATCTCTGCAAGGAATTCGCTCCTTCTGATTGCCCGCCCTTTCTCCAGCCTCGTTTGCCGCTACTGTCTCAAATTAAACGCGTCTTCTCAACAGCAGAATTCCACACCATCATTCCCCACCTGTGTTTGTTTCGCGCCTCCATTTTTCATCGGCCTCTTAAACACCGGGTAGTCCTGTTACACCTCGCGGAAAAATTACAAAGAGTGTCATTATAAAAAAGACCCGAAAGAGCGTTTGCTGTTCGCGATCACGCGTTTTCTGCGTCGCATTTTTACCGTCGTATTCTTTCTTTGTTTTCTATTTTTTATCTCTCTCTCTCAGGTTTTTTTTTTTACAGGTACACGAAAACTCTGCGCGCCGCTATACAGAACGAAAAATCGAGTCCGTATTTGCAAGTGAGCGTTTTCTCGGTCGCCTCTAAGTGCGGCAGGCGTCGGCAAGGTTGCTCGAAAAGAAGGAACACCCACTCACGCGGTCGCCTACGCCTCTTGATAAACTTGCTACGAGCCATTTCCAGCCCTCTTTTTTAATTTCCTTTCAGTTCCACCCCATTAGTGGGGCTTCGCCCCCGCCTCTATTCCAGACAGATTGTGCGGAGCTCCGGTGCCTTTTCCGCGCGCAGTTGTGTCCTTTGTGTTGCGGCGACGGGAACAGGGCGTGAACGGGGAGGGGCTGCAACCTGCATCGGAGATTGAAAATTACTCCTCGCTCTCTCATTGTGAGAAACGGTGCGCGGCGATCATTCGGCCTTTCTGCGTAAACTTTGGTAGGATAAAATCTCTCCAGAAAATAACTATTCTCACTATCTGCGTTGCTTTCTTTCTTTTCCGTTCAAGGAGGAGAATTGGTGAGGAAAGGACTGGGTTTTCTTTCAACAACACACGTGCTAGTTTTGTTTTTATCTTGTAATAAAGCACAGAACTATGGACCCTACGCTGAAGCACACTCGCGGTATCTGCTTTATAGAGTGTTATGATTCATAACCAAGTATGCTCAGAACTGCCTTGGATTTTTTTTTATCAAAAATTGCTCACTTCATCAACTTAAATTTATTGAAACAAATTTTGGCAAACCGGTGTTCACCAAGTTAGAGGAAACAAGAGGCTAGTTGGAGAGCTTGTGCCTTCAAAGAAGCTGATAGTTTCTGCGTTTATGCGAATAACAAAGGTGCAATGTCTGCTCGTAATAATGCATCAGATCTTGTCTCTGAGTAAAGGAGCGAATTTCCCAGACATGACAAACATGACACAAAGGACGGATTAGTGACTGCAATCATCAGACAAACCGGTCATCATACCATCAGAACAGCAGAGAATCTAGCTGATGAAAGGAACAAAAATAAAAAAGAAAAGAGTAATTCAATAAACGGGCTAATCGAAGAAAGGTGCTGAAGCGCAGCCGTACATAATGCTTCCGAACGTTTTCGTCGACATTCAGCTCGCGGGCAAATTACCTGAGATCAAAGCTGCGAGACTGGTCGTATAGGTAACGCACTGAGACATCGGCGCGGTGCGCGTTCATAACGCCCTCTCTCTCCTTCCATTGGCAGCGGGACGACAAGGCATGGGCGAGAAATTGTCGCCGGCTCCAACCTGGCGCGCCTCATGAACGAAATGTCCTCCTTTTGTACGTCTCCCCCAATTTCCTCCAGCTGCGACTGCGCTTGCGTCTGCCTGCTGGGACCGACCCCCTCGAAGCACGCATAAAGAGTGACCGAAGGCACAAGTACATAGACTCCCGCACGGCAAAAGGCAGTGTCTCTTTTAGCTAAAGACAAAACGAAAGGCAGACAAACCGCAAGAAAAAGTAAACACACTACTCGGTGGCGCAAGGCGTCTTCTTTGCGTAGCAGATGAGCACAGCGGCAAAGTCACCTCCTCTTGTCCATTTCTCGGTCCGTCGCGTCCCAACCGCGTTGGTCGGCGGGACTCCTGATTGCTGGTCAGCACAGATAGCCCTCCTCTCCTTCCTTCTATAGCTTCATCTCACTCTGCTTCCCTGCGCCAGATGCCTGGGACGCTACGGGTGCCGAGCAACCAGGCTTTACCCTTTCTTCCTCCACCCCAACTTGCTCAATACATCTTAATGGAACTGCGTCCTCCTCAATTCCCTGGGCTGAGCCTTCGCTCGCTTCGAGGCTGCCGACTCGCTCTGACGCCTCCCCGGAGTGCGCACGAGCGTGTTATTGCGACAGAGTGCTCGAAGCCCTTTGAAGAAGATTACATTTTATTCAATTAAATGCAAATAAAGGGTGGATTCCTTGTGCCCCGAGCTTGAGAAGGTCTAGAAATTACTAGCTGTGGTTTATAGAGGCCGGTACAAGAAGAATGCTTAGGCTGTGGATTATATATGTATGCAAAGCACAGATAGCGAAATAACAATAGACGAGAAGAAGCTAACCGTATACACAAGGAGAAAAGCGCAATTTGTGAAGCTGCTTTAAGAAGCAAGCACGGCAAAGATTGCAAAATAAAAAAACGATCGTGCTTAATAAATACCTGCTGAAAGAAAAGTACATCAAGAGAAGCATGGGATACAAAAAAAACGAGAAGTTTGGACTGTGGAACGTTAAGTATGCGCCAAATGTAGCACAAACAGATGCACTGCGCGGAAGCCTCGGAATGTTTGCAGATGCATATTAAATCAAATTAAGCCAAAAAAATGGTTTGTAATGAAGAAGTTTTCAAAGCATTTTTATAAAGGATTATTTTTTATTGCTTTGAAGAATGCTTGGATTCACACCTGGTATCCGTTTTTCTCGCATTATAAAGAACCTGGAGGTGATTCTTTATCGCTGCGCTGCGGCGATGAGAGAGAATTGATTAATGCGCAAGCTTGGGCGAATTAGTTGCGAATCACTGAAAGGTTAAAGACCTCGTATATGCGAAATAAAGAGGGGCTGCTTTATTTCGTAGTCATTTAATGCACTTGCCAGTTAGCGCTTTTCAGCCTTCCAATATCAGAAGCAGGAGCGGGGCAATGTGTTCTTTTCAATCCCAATTAAATTAGACTAGGATTTCTTGTGCTAAATGTTGGAAATGTCTTTCACTGAGTGCGAAAAACAAAAAGCAAGTGAGAACAAAGTAACGGTGCACACAGTATAGTAAAAAAAGATGTTCGCTTTAATATACAGCAACATATACATGAAATGTGGCGATGATGCCATGTGGCGAAAAAGAAGTCGCCAAAATAGAAAAAAGCAAGAGCAACTGAGGGTTAAACAGTGGTGAAGGACAAGAACAACGACAAAGTTGGACAAAGCCTAGCAATGATTACGAAAGCCGCCTTATTCCTATTGCGTGTACAACTTCAGCACTTTTTAATAGTAACCAACCTTAAAGCCTTAAAGATTCTAACACCAAAGGTACGGGTAGGTTGACAATAAGAATCGTCCTGTTGGCTTCCCTACACTGACTTTTTCATACCGAGAAGAACACGTGCACGGGGGTAAAAACGCGTTCATGGATTGTTCATTTTATCGGCTTTGCACTTTACGGTCCATTTCGAAAAGACCAATCTCTGACATAGTTCAGAGAACTGTGATCTTTTCCTGAAACGCTCCTGATCGTTTTGATAACGTAAAATTGCGAGATCGAACTGCGGAAACTGCCTCTTACGAAGCCTTCTCACAGTCAGCGAATTCAGTTCGTTGTCTCAAATGCAGTCTCCTGAATATTGCGTTTGCAAGTAATATTTGCACGTTATGCATGTATGCTGTTAAACAAGGTAGCGACACGAAAGCGTGTCTGTGCAGTCGTGACGTATGCACTTAAAAAAGTGTGCCTAGATGGCTCAACTTGAGGAATGCTCAGCCAATCGCAGCTGCAGTTTCGACATGTAAGGATGAACGCAAGATATGACATGCCTTTCATGAAACATGCCGAAGAGTGCACAATGGTGAAAAAGCACCAGTTGTTCCAAACTTACAATTTGAAGAATATAATTACATTGCTTATAATTTTATTTTGCACCCTCATGAACGAGGTAATGCCCTCACAAATATCGTTTGCGGATGCATGGATATATAAACATCCCTGCATAAATTGTGGAGATATCAAATTAACAACGCCGAATGGATCGCCCGTTTACTGCCAGCTCCAGAACTCTAGAAACAATTGAACAACTCAACTGTCAGGCCACAAGTCAAGTTCGGGTTTGCTATGTCATTTTTATTGGCATTATTGTCATTCTCCCGCAAACTGCGAAGCTACTTGTCTCTACAATATATCAATCATCACGTCCAACGCTTAGTTCTTTAAGCCGCCAGGATCATTATATTCTACTGTGCCTTGCTGATAAGCACTGACTCCAGGGTGTCTTCAGCGCATCGCGCTTGACATGGAACTTTCTTACATGCTTTTCATTCAGCACATACTTCCTGTCCTTGTGGCGTTTTCTTCCCTCGGTTTATGTAATTGAAGAACTGTCACGTTTTATGAGCAGTGTGATTGTCCCTCCTTATAGTTTACTCGAGCATAAAGGACGCCGGAACTATACGAGGTGAACGAAATGCTACAGAACTCTGACTAGATGAGCTTCAATCTTTTTTTGGCATGTCGAGCAAAATTCCACTTCTTTAATTCAATTTATCAGCAAGTTACCTTGTGTACTTAATTAACGCTTGGGTAAAAACGTTAATGTCGTTAGTTCCAAGAGAGAGCCTGTGTTTCGGGAATTAGAAAAATACAGATCTAAATGGTAATCAACCTTGAAAAAGTGACACCTGGTTTTCTGGAATCATATACCACTCCACTCACAGATGCACAAACCCTAGAATAGTAAGCTATATTCCCGTGTAGTGCTCTAGTTCACACTGTATACCAGGTGTGCGGTACAGCACGCTCGGACTGCTATGCTTCACGAATCGAGCTACCACAGCACCACACTGGGAAATTACTTGAGGCCATCTTTGGCAGACCATCTGTGGGCTAAAATCCCAACTCAAATTGTCACACTGTGAATTATGTTTCACCTGTTTTACAACTCTTGCCGCAAATACCTCCTTGATTTGTGACAAACATAGGGGTCTCCTTGTTCGCGCTAAATTTATTTCTGGAGGCATCTCTTAACAGAACTTCTACGGGATAGCTTCGCGTTCTCACACGTTTTTCACCCAAGTCAAACCGGTTTCCTTCTATGCCGTTTACTTCAGCCTTTTTCACGCACAACCATACTTAGTTTGAAACAGTAAACTCAATTCTCTTCGAATGCACCACGACTGAGTTTTTACCCTATTGATTTGACTAACATCCTACGGAAGGGGTAAAACACAAAGCAGCACAGTGCGATGACCTCTTGGGTCAGAAACGTGAACCCCATCCGTTTTGCAAGAAGGTGGCGATGATACGCACCGTGCTTTATTTCCATTGTAGGGAATAGACGTGTGAGGCATAGCATTCCAATTCAAGATGACAGCAAGGGCTAGTAAGCAAACAGTTCGCCGTTCAATGGTATCGGAAACAGAACGCCAGTATGGCCGTAGAATTCTTCGCGATAGAGTCTTGTCTGGACTGGTCTGCTGTAATGAGCAAATTTAGAATGCAAAAGTGCTATATAGTCCGCATCTGGGGGTAATCCGCAAAGCGCAACAGTGTCAAATGCACTGGTGTGGTCCTTATTCCAGAAGTTACGGTACTGAAGTTTGCCTTAAAGCTCGCAAGCCCAACACTCATTTTACTTCACATCACGTAAAGCTTAGTGAGAGTTCCTGTCGCTGAGCTTTTTATACTTTCTTCAGAACACTCAGGGTCTTATCAGAAGGCAGTGTAGAGGAAGTGAATTAAATTTCCTTGCCGACGCGAACCGAATTCGAGAAAGATTAGAGAGAATTTTTTCTTTCCTGAAAGTACTGCAACTTCCCAAGCACAGTGAATAACGATGTTTTGTTTAGCGGAATATAAATGGTTGAGCAGAGCAGTTCGCCGTGGACGGGACGAGTTCTTAAATCATACATATGAAGAAATTCTGCTGCAAAAAGTGACTGGCCTCATTGGCCCCTGTCCGATTCCTTGCGAATGACTGCGCCCTCTAAAATCAGTAAGTCTATAAAGTTAAGTCGTTTGAGACATTCGCCAGCCTTTAATTAGCCTATACAAGTCCTCTTTTCAAATATTTTCATTTCACGCATGCACGCGTGCCGCCATGCGTGCATACACAACGTCAAGCGTGCATACACATTTACACAACGACGCCGCAGGGCGGCGCCGGATTTTACGCTCAACTGAACCCTTAATGTTCTCACTTTAATATCTCATCTTTAACATCTTTAAGTAGATCAGCCCAGTACATCACTGGATGACGCATGGTCGCACATTTCACGGCAACATCGTGCCGCCAGTGCATCCCACGCCTATGTGCGCCTGTGTCCCGTACTTTACATCCGATAGGAGCTTGCTAACTGTAGGCCTTTTGCACGCGCGCTCTGAGATCCACAAACTAGTTTTGAGGATTACTTAGTAACCTGGGCATCATGCAACCTGGCCTCAGTTAGGCTCAGTGGGGCAGAACTGGCCGGAAGATGTTTTCTTCCTTTGGCTCAGCTTGCGACTATCCCAAGTTCGGATTGTAATTACTCTAAATTTCACTTCGCTACATACTGAGTACCGCAGATTCTCAGTAAAATTAATTTTAGACAATTCGGGCACCTCCTCTTGAAACCGTTCACAAGAAAGCGACAAGCATTCCTTGTTTAGCCTATTTGGCACCTGCATGAACAGATGGATGGTAGTAAGGTATTTTGTTGGCTAGGGATGCGCTAGCTGTCGCAAGAGCTGGCAAAGCAGGACAACAACAAAATCATTTTTTGGAGCCGTCTTTGTAATTAACCGGTGAAGTACAGTCTTCTGTGCCCGAGCAACACGATGGGCATCTAAGTGGAGACAACATGCTAATGCCACCAGCATTTATTTCGCCCTATCTCCCTCTTCCTGTATGTTATAGCAGTCACGCGCCATGAACTCCTACTGCTGAAAAAATGCTCTGGAACAAACTCGTTCCTCTTTGTAATTCGAAATTTGGAATCTGAAACTAAGTACCTCTTTGCAATTCATGCAAGTCATGAGCACAATATTCGTTGTTGACTCCGGCTTGGGCAGACAGCCATTACAGTATAAGTGAAATAAACTTGATACAGAATGTTTTGTGATGTGCCAAGTTTTAACATTGACTGGTGAAGTACTTCTCAGTGTTGTGGTAATAAACTCTGACACAAAAAATAGCCATTCTTCTCCTTTAGAATCTATGGACCTTCCATGTCGTGGTTACTATGCCCACAGTTGCAAACACAAAATGGGGAGGAAAGCCTTCCAGTACTTCTTTGACTGACCCTAATTACACCAGCAGCGAAAATATGGATCCCTCACGTCCATTCAGCACGCGAACAGACTACAAGTGCGTTAAGCTCCGTGAAGATGTGCGCTGGAGAAAGTCAGTTTTAAGGCTCAGCCCATGATGTACAGTAAGCACGTCGTAGTTGTGTCTGTTGGGCGAAGTTGCAGCACTACCATGACGCGCTGATATGTCTTCTTCAGCGAAGAATTTCACGAAAAGCATATAATTCTGCGATGTGCGTAAAATAAGGCTACACTAATTATATGGGGGCATGGTGTCTATCTGGCGGGCCTCACAAAAAACAGTCGCTGAGACACTGCTCTCATAACTGACTTCCTTTAGAAAAATTTGCTTAGTTACACCCCACGAAAGGCGACAGGGATGACAGAAATGGTGCGGTGCCAAAATCTATGAGAAGCAACTTCTTTCTTGCTTCACCAAATAAATTCCTGACTGACTGACTGATTGATTTACTGATTGATTGGTTAATTGACTGAATAATGTTTGGCTTGAATGACAGACTGACTTCACTGGATTGATTGATTGATTGATTGATTGATTGATTGATTGATTGATTGATTGATTGATTGATTGATTGATTGATTGATTGATTGATTGATTGATTGATTGATTGATTGATTGATTGATTGATTGATTGATTGATTGATTGATTGATTGATTGATTGATTGATATGTGGTGTGTAAAAGAACCAAGGATATGCGGTAATCTTTCGAACGAATGACACGAGCGTGAATATACTGAAATATCTTATTCACAGAAGCTCCTGCAAAAACCACAATCGCACCTCCGCGCCATACCATTCGCTCAACAAAGCTTGGCAAGAACTAATAAACGACAAAAAGATTGCGCCATTACCGCCGTTTTCTTTAGTTTCTTCTTAGATAACACTTCTATGTCCGTACGTTTTTTTCTTACAGTGCTGCTCACCTTAAGCGATTTCGGTCAAAGTTAGTAGAGCCAGACGGCAGACTACTTTCTTATCACAGCACCCAGGCCATCAAGAACAGCACGGCCTCTCGGTGACGACCACTAGTGACTTTTTCAATTATCTTTCCGACGAACGTGATTTGTACGTCGCCCAGAGTGCCTTAATAAATCCACGGATCCTCGCAGCTAACGATACAGCACGAAACGTCATCAACCAGAAGTGCGGTCATAAGACATCATCGAAAGAGGGACGCTTTCGATGAAATGGCCCATTCAGCAGGTGCGCACGTCTGGCGGGTACAGCGCCGGCGCCGATCACCGCTGCCCTCCTCTCCACCTCCTCCGATCTCTCTCCACTGCACAACTGCCCCGCTTATTCGCAGCGCAAATGGTAGTGATCGATAGTGGCTGGCCTTCAACCTTCGCGCGCGCCGCATACGAGCGCAATATTTCATAAACAAGCCATCGAGTTCGCACGCTATCTCCTTATTTCTCGAAATGGGGAAGCGCTTTCCCAAATGCCTCAACCCTCCGCACTTTCTCACGGGCCGTTTCACGTCCGCGGGCTGCCCGACTGAACGGGGGCCAAATGAGCCGAGGATGCGCGCCATCCTCTAGCCTGAAAATCCTTTCCCCATCTCTTACCCCGCCCGGTTTCACTCCTCGCTCTAGGGAAATATTACGCCCAACATTTTTAACGCCCCGCTTGTTTCCACATAGTTTTTATTTTCCGCGTGCGGGAGCAGCCCCACCTGCACCCGTGAGACCCGTTTAGTTAGGATAGAGGAAGCGAGTGCATGTGTTAACAGCATCGCTCCGCCACCTTCGCTCTATCACGCCGGCGCCCTTTGTACAAGCTCCTCGCGCTATGCAAACCTTGTTTGCAGTTAATGTCCTGCTTTCAACTTGACGCGTTTCAGGTTAGTGTGAAGCTCGTCATGATTAGGCAGGTTGTAAAGACGAACTTGTTGGTCGTGCTTGATAAACAGGTGGGCCCACTCACATCGTTGAGTTCCTAATTCGGCTGCAAATAAGGCGTTTTGAAAACCGCCTAACACGCCACACGACAGAAAAAAATATACAAGCAACGCTCCTAATCTCCGAACAAACAATACACCTAGACGCAAACCTAACAAAGAACGGTAAGGGGAACATCATGTGTTTTATTTCTGAAAGCGCACCGGACGCCAGTCATATGTAAATATGAATACCAAATTATGGAGTGCACTGCCAACTCTTAAATGAAAAGTAATGATTACAGTGCGGTGAAAGCAAGAAAATACGATCATCTGAATAGAGGCTTCTAGTAGGGCACTGCTCGGGGAAGTAATGGTTAATCCTTATAGGCGCTTTGTACACTATTATTGCACTGTGCATTCGTGCCTTTTTTGGGAATGTATAGCAACTACAAGCGATTTCTTTCTCTTTAATGATATCTCATTAAAAAGCGCGTGTGCTATGCAATGTCAGTGCACATTAAAGAACCACAGGTGTGCGTAAAATAATAATCCGGACTCCTCCACTACGGCGCCCCACATAATTTATGTGTCGCTTCGGGACGTTAAACCCAGAGCACGAATACCACCTTTTTTTGCCTTTCTAGCGTCACGTGCAAATTCGAAGCAAAAGGTATGAATCCGATGATACCTCGAACGATATATATATATAAAAACGGGTGCTTCTTTGTTACAATTTCTAACCTTTTAGGCAACTACAGTTGGTGTTTCGGTTTCACATCAGTACAGTTTTCTTTATTGTGGTCTTCAGACGCATTTACACGGAAGAATAAAATATCTCGAATGAAATAGCGAGCGGTGCATGAAAGGGTTGACCACGTGAAATGTTTGAGAGCAAAGCTGCAGAGCTTAGTTTTGATGAAGTGTATAGTTCAGAAGTAGAACCAAAAGAAAACTTTAAATGATGACGGCACTAAAAATAATTATTGGCCGGGCTTTGAACTAACAAGATTTTTTCTTCGTGGCTTCCTACGTCACACATCTTCACAGTGTATATTTTGCCTCCGTTGCTGAGTAATCGCGCTACCATTTTATCCCAAACATTCAGAGTAACGACGCCATTTTTTATTATACGTGGTCGATTGCACTGCCAGAAATTTCATGCTCTTGCACAGGGTCCCTGTTTGCGTAAGAAGTCCTAATTGGAGAGGTCTTGTCTGCAGGCACGTGCAATGAAGACTCCGCCGAAAATATCTAAGCGGCTTCTGTGTGCCACGTGTTGTAAATCAACTAATATCTTAGGCTCTGTTCTTTCATTCACCGTCTGTTATCGAAGATGAAATGTATTCGTATAGTCTAGTGAGGTCTGAAGAGTATCGGTGTCATCAATGCACACTAGTTGCGTGCGATCCCAGACACCCTTAGAGCGTATTGGGGGTAGCAGTCTCGGTCTCAGAGAAGATGCCCTCGACTCAGCGTGGCAAGCTCAACTAGAAAACATCTACTAAGTGACAAAGATGATTTGGTTTATGGGGGTTTAACGTCCCGAAAGCAACTCAGGCTATGACAGACGCCGTCGTGAAGGGCTCCGGAAATTTAGACCACCTGGAGTTCTTTAACGTGCACTGACATCGCACAGTACACGGGCCTCTAGAATTTCGCCCCCATCGAAATTCGACCACCGCGGCCGGGATCGAACCCGCGTCTTTCGGGCCAGCAGCCAAGCGCCATAACCACTCAGCCACCGCGGCGGCTAAAGTGACAAAGAGGGGTGTTCGTTTGATGCCCAGTGTTCGCCAGTCGCAAGCCAGAGATTGGGTCGAAGTCAATGGTTCACAACGAAAACAAGCTTCGTGTAGCAAGAAGAAGGTACAGACGAATTCTAATTACCCATAATCACAAATACAAAGTCATTTGCAAAAAAATACAACGCATGCAAAGTAACAGTAGAGAGAGGCTACAGTACAAAAAAAAAGATCTTCCAACAAAGCCCACTAACACGCGAGAGGGGCGAACACATAAACTAACAGCCGCCGCGGTGGCTGAGTGGTTATGGCGCTCGGCTGCTGGCCCGAAAGACGCGGGTTCGATCCCTAACGCGGCGGTCGAATTTCGATGGAGGCGAAATTCTAGAGGCCCGTGTTCTGTGCGATGTCAGTGCACGTTAAAGAACCCCAGGTGGTCGAAATTTCCAGAGGCCTTCACTACGGCGTCTGTCATAGCCTGAGTTGCTTTGGGACGTTAAACCTCATAAACCATAAAAACACATAAACATAAACATCAACACATAAACCGGAGACTTGTGCGCGCAGCTTCGTATGTCAGGGTGGGCGAGTGGTGTTGTCCCCGGAGTCTCGTTAGACTGTGCATCTTCTGGCTTTATGCGAAAGAAGAAGCACAGTAAGAACATGCAATGCTCTTTAAATAAAGTATTAAACAGAAGTATGGAGTCTTAGGTAATTATCTAAGAAAGCAGCTCTGCGGGCTAATACCAAGAAAGTAAACCAAGGTTTCCTTTGATTTCTTCAGAACGATTTTACAGCAGAAGACAGCTGGTTACAACTGTATACGAAACAGTTCAGATGTAACTTAAGGATCACTTTTGCGGGTAAAATTTCAAGAAACATACTCATGTCTTGTAAGCTTTTAAGCTTTTTCTTAAGTAGGCCGCCCCCGGCAATACACATAGCCAATCAAACGGGCTACTGGAAGGCTTGGACTTGAGCCGGAAAGTAGAACTTAACTCTTTCTCAAGAATTCTTCTCCCTCATGGTACTATAAACTGATCACCAATATATGTCACACATTTGTGATGATATCGTACATCAGTGGTGCTAGTGACACACGAAAGTGACTCTAAGGCCCGATGGACGAAACAGCTAAACATAAAAATACAAAAATGTTTGCCGCCAGGCAAACACAGATGTGTGAGTGGCGAGAAAAGGCTTCTACACGATAGCTCGTCAACTAGATAGGCATAAAATGGCAAAAAAAACACAACAAAAAAATCAAATCGGGATATACATGAGGGTCGCAGCTTGATGAGAAATATAAAACTCAGTGACTCAAACCGGTTTGCACAATAACATGAAATAATACAGATTAAATTGTATACAATTGGTGAAGATTACGACACGAAGAACAAAAAAATTAAAGGGCAAAAAAAAGAAACTGCTGCACTGTACAAAGAAGCTCCAGGAATTTTTCCATTCCCTTCCTCAGAAGGGAATGGAAAAGACGTGAAGCGTAGCCTTAGCAGACGCGCGGCCGCTCACCGATTCACCAGCAGGGCCCACCATGGACACAAAGCCAAATGTGGTACATTCGCGAGAGCGTTCACTCTTCAGACCGCATTGCCTTTCATAGCCAAACCTTCCTATGTACCCTCTCCTGTATTCATTGAAGTCTCTCCTCCTCCGCTTCCTCCTACCTAGATACCGGTCTTATTGGCTAGTGGGTGAACGCTACAGCTGGCGCTTACAATCAATGATGGCAGCCCCGGCATTGACTTCTCTAATCTAGTCGAAGTCTCCTGTGCAGTTATCACTGCAAAAAAGGACGCAAAATCACACGGGGTGAATGAAGTGATTTAAAGCCGAAAGAGAGAGATGCGGAGAAGCACTAAAGAACGAATCGATCGTACAAATACGTGTGGACTTCGCCCTTGCCGCACTGAACGGGCAACTAGTAGTCTGGACATGTCAGTAACCAGAAGGTGAAACCAATAGCCGCATTCCCGAGGCGCAAATGTGACAGCAGGGGCTGCGTCCCAGTACCCTCCGTCTATCCCCTTGAGGGTCCACCACAGCTGATGTAAATCATGGTGTAAATCATAGTGAGGATTACAGCCTGTTTGGCTGCTGAGGCTCATAGAACGATGCTTGCAATCTAAGCAGACCCGACTTCGCAATTATGCACAGTATGTTGATGTTGAGGCGGCAGGCTGAGTATAGTAGGCGGCTGTAGCTGTGTCAAACGTCAATACATGGCTGCCCGAAGTCCACAGGCGGCAAGCCCAAATTTCCTAGGACTAAGAAGCCGGTTACTGCACGAGTTCTGCAGGCACATTTGACTTTCTAGATATAACCGGTACATAAGTCAGAACTGGTAGCTAGTCAGTAACCCCATGTGTAGGATAACACCAAATCAAATGACTGGAATTTTAATCTTCCAGTAAATTTGTCTACTAAACGCTCCATACAAGAACGCGACCGCCGATTCATGTAGCTGCTGAGCAGTAGCCCTTAAGCACTACAATCATTTTAAAAGACGCAGGACGCTGTGTGCAGACATCAACGCATATAGGAGGCAAACCAAGCCACACTTGAGGTATCCACTAAATTGAGGCAAGGCAACGGTTAAACACACATGCGTCAGGAATCCACTGCGGTGCGTTGAGAATAATCAAGCCAAGCGTATAAATGGAACACAAAACTATGAGTTAATTCAGTGCATATTTTTCGTCCTTTGAGCCCAAAACAGAGCGAAAAAAAAGAACAATTACATGTTTAATGGCATGCGTCTCCAAGAAACACTGCAGTTCATTGGAGTTGGGAAAAAAAATTCAAATTGAAGCGGCACATCCGTGTGCCGCGAAGCTGCTTTTTTGTCGTGAAAAGGAAACAGCTCAGCTAGTAGAATAGCACAACACTTACATACTTTGCGCTGTATGCAAAGAACAATGAAATTCGATCACTATTAGAGGCCTACGACAGGTGGAGACCCAAAACGACTGTCCAGGTCCTGACATCGCTCACATAACACATGTCATCGGCCCATTTAAGGAAAATGTTCCAGGGGGCGACGCTGCGGACACGTTAAAATTATGACGCACACAATACGTCTTTGGGGTGCACGAAGATGATTGCACGTCGTGACTCTTAAAAAATATTTTGGTTGCAGGGGCACCAATCATGTCCCGATCTCCTGTCCAGGAAATAATGTACAGAAATGCTGAAGAGCTTCTGCACTAATATAAAAAATCTAATTGGCTATTCCGTTCTTGGAAATCGCCCTTTTATAAATGCGCGTGTTTTCACTCCATAACTTTAGCTACGCGGCCTTAACTCGTGTGTTTATTTTTGTTTCGTTTCTCTTCAGCCCAGAAAAATAAGGTGAATAAAAATCAAATTTCTCCTGCTCTTGTTTCAGCACCGGCATTTTCGCTGCCTTACCGAAACATTGCAGCACCGCGAAATTTGCCAGGCTTGCTAAGACGGTCGGTGTACAGCTAGCAGCAAGAAACAAGCACCGAGTTTCAGCAACCCCCATACAACGTATTTGCTGAGTCACAGTTGCTACAGTCTCAGACCTGACCTACACCTGCTGTTCGCAAGAGCAGGTTACTTCGTTAAGTTCAGCTGTACATGCGGTGCTGCTCAAACGGTGCAAGCTCTGCCATACGCCACATAGTTCTGCAGGTTGGCACTAGCCTTCATAGCGCTGCGCCATTATAGCGAACCGGGGTTGGAGGGGGCGCTTTGAAGGCAGGCGTACGTGTTTTCTCCCGCGGGCTCGTAACGACTGCGCGTCGCCAGCCGTGTACCCGTTCCATGTCCGTGCGCCTCCACGCGCTGGCGCGTCGACCCTTATCGGCGCCTCATATCGGCACGAGAGGAGGAGGTTCAAGAGAAGGGTGAGGAGGGAATGAAGAGAGGGAAGAGCGCGCGGCGCTGTGAGCTCCCGGTGCGCGCACGGCGGCTCCGGCGACTTTCCAGACGAGCGCGCTTTTCCCCCGTGCCGCAGGGGAGCCGCCGGGCCAAAAACTTGGCGATAACGGGAACATGGAAAACAAACTTTTTTCGCGCGCACGTACCCGTAAGCAGAGCCCCGCGTTCGCCGGGGGTTTCCTACAGGATGCGCACCCTCGCGAATCTCTGAAATTCAGGGGGAAAAAGGTAACAAAGAAGATGTTATCGAACTGAAAAGAAAAATAGAGGCTAGTATGTCCTTGAACGTAGCTCCCGTGTAATAGAACCATAATTAAAGATCCCGGATGAGAAAGCAGCGTGAATTATTACTACCACTAGGACAAATATTGCACGATTCTGAGTTTGCGAAAAGTGAAATGGTCTATAGGGAAACGGAAGAGAAAATGCCGCTGCGCTAAATGAATCAGGTTTCTGCAATGTGTAAAACAAAATTTGCTCCTCGAGTATAAATTCATTAAAGCTTTGGAAATAAGAGGACATTTGTTAGAAGGTATCTCATAATATGTCATTCGCAATATGGATAAGATAGTTAAAGTAGCCGAAGATGTCTACAGAAATCTATGCAGTATAGAATGTAATCAGAGCGTTAATGATAAAGACAGTAGCGCACAGCAATGCGTCACCCCACCAGTAACGAAAGAGGAAGTAAAGAAAGCCTTAGGAGCAATGCAAAGGGGAAAAGCAGCTGGTGAGGATAAGGTAACAGCACTTCTGTTGAAGGGCGGAGGGGAAATTGTGCTAGAAAAACTAACCATCCTGCATATGCAGTGCCTTATGACCTCGGCCGTACCAGAAGCTTGGAAGAACGCAAAACATTATCTTCATTCATGAGAAAGGAGACGCCAAAGACTTCAAAAATTACAGACCGATCAGCTTACTGCCCGTTGCCGACAAGGTATTTACTAAGATAATCGCTAATAGAGTCAGGGCAACCTTACACTTTAATCAATTAACCGATCAGGCAGCCTTTCGTAAAAGATATTAAACAATAGAACATGTTCACACTACTACTCAGGTGATAGAGAAATGCGCTGAATAAAGCCAACCCCATATATATATATATATATATATATATATATATATATATATATATATATATATATATATATATATATATATATATATATATATATATATATATATATATATATATATAAATATATGGCCGAGTGGTTATGGCGCTCGGCTGCTGGCCCGAAAGACGCGGGTTCGATCCCGGCGAAATTCTAGACGCCCGTGTTCTGTGCGATGTCAGTGCACGTTAAAGAACCCCAGGTAGTCGAAATTCATTGATTACCTTCATTGATTACGAGAAAGCATTTGACTCTGTTGAAACCTCAGCTGTCATACAGGAATTGCGGAATCAGGGGGTAGAAGAGCCTTATGTCAAAATACTGGAAGATATCTATAGCAACTGCACAGCTACCATAATCCTCTATAAATTCAGCAATATAATTCCAATAAGGAAGGGCGTCAGGCAAAGAGATACGATCTCGCCAATGCTATTCACCTCCTGTTTACAGGAGGTATTCACAGGCCTGAATTGGGAAAAGCTGGGGATAAGAGTTTTTGAAAAATACTTCAATAATCTGCGATTCGCTCATGACATTGCCTTGCTGAGTCATTCACGAGATTAATTGCAAGCATAATCGATGATGTAGACAGGCAGAGCAAAACGGTAGGTCTAAAAATTAACATGCAGAAAACGAAAGTAATGTTCAACAGCCTAGCAAGGAAACAGCCGTTCACAATTGGAAGCGAGGTGCTGGAAGTGGTAAAAGAATATTCTTAGGGAAGGTAGTGACAGCTGATCTGGATCATGAGAGGGAAATAACCAGAAGGATAAGAATGGGGTGGACCGCATATGGCAGGTTCTCTCAGATCATGAATGGCAAGATACCAATATCTCTCAAGATAAAAGTCTTACCACTACTCACCTACGCGGCAGAAACGTGGAGGCTAATGAAAAAGGTTCAGCTTAAGTTAAGGACAACGCAGCGAGCTCTGGAAAGAAAAATGATAGGTGTAACGTTAAGAGACCGGAAGCGGGCAGAGTGGCTGAGGGAACAAACGCGGGTTAATGACATCCTAGTCGAAATCAAGAGGAAGAAATGGGCCTGGGCAGGGCATGTGATGCAAAGGCAAGACAACCGCTGGTCCTTAAGGGCAACGGAGTGGATTCCAAGTGAAGGCAAGCGTAGCAGTAAGTGGCAGAAAGTTAGGTGGGAGGTTGAGATAAAGAAGTTCGCAGGCATAGGGTGGGCGCCGCTGGCAAAAGACTGGGTTAATTGGAGAGACATGGGAGAGGCCTTTGCCCTGCAGTGGATGTAGTCAGGCTGATGATGATGATGATGATGACGATGATGATGATCTCATAATACATTTGTTTTGGAAGACGAGGTTTTTTTCTTACACTAAAGCTTCACTCAAGCCGGGCATTAAGTAATATCTTAACAAAACAGTTACAGATATGCGGATAAATAATCGGCGGGGAGTGAGACGACGCAGGATAAACCTCGATCATGCCTTGTACCTTCATCAACCGGTTCGGCCAATGGCATGCTTGCAGATGCATTTCAGGCTAGAAGACCTCATGCTTTTAAGGCAATTTCTCGCAGCTTAAATGCCTCAGCGTTAATAGCTGGTATCTTTCCGTCCCAAGCAGTAAAAACCACGCGTATTTGCAAGGGGTAAACACCAAGGATATCTAGTCTTTCTCGGCAACGTGCCATCACCTCTTTAAGTATTAATAGTTGTCATATCGCTAGAAGAAACACCATGTTAAGGCTAGTTTCTGGCCGAAACTAGATTTGGTTCTCATCCTGAAGGAACAACTTTTTTTCATATAATTCGTGTGTTGTTATTAACACCGGAGTGCGTTTGATATTTAATTCACCCTCATTTCTAACTGACATTAATGAAATATAAGCGACCGATCGAGATCAATAGCCGGGTAACAAGCAGCACTAAAGACACCGAAAAATAAGGCATGAATGCGACCCCCACCCCTCCCATTTCCTGTGTATTTCCGCCATGCCAGTTCACTGCATGATGGGCAATGCATGCCCATCTTGCACGGTCAACGAACTATATCTTGACGGTTCGTCTTCAGTGTGAACAACAGAACGTACTATTCCACCCAGTATTCAAAAAGGGCGTTGGCGTACACGCAGGTTCGACAGCGTGGACTCATAAAGCTGCGAAAGCGCGATACCAGCGATGTATATCAATATTCGCGCAACGTCTCGACTACCAGCACGAGCCGGAGAGCATACAGTCGCATCAGAAGACAGAGTTGAGCCGTGAGCAGTCTCGAAGAATCGACTTCGTCGTCGACGTCATCTCACGCACCCCTGCACCAGTCGCTGGAACACTTCGCCCGCCTCCTATCTCTCCCTCTCTCTTTCTGGTGAACGGGCGCGTCTACAGACAGCGAGAAGCGACGGAGAGTGCTCGCCAAACTTGGGAGGGAGGCTGGCGCCGGATCGACTTTTGAAGTCCCCCGCCTTCAGCGACATCACTCGCCTCTTCCGCGCTTCGCCGCCACTCCGCTGCTGTTGCCGCTCCACTGCATATGCATGGATGCGCCGGGAGGATGCTGGCATTTCCGAGCCTCGTTGCCGCAATGCCTCTGCACTCCGCCGCCTCCTCCTCCTCGCTTTCAATATTTCTTCTCAAACCTTCGCTTTATACTCCATTCTGTCGTTTGGTATATATATATATATATATATATATATATATATATATATATATATATATATATATATATATATATATATATATATATATATGCACGGGCATTTTTTTTCACAGCTGTATGCCCTGCCGGCAGCCTTAAAAGTATCTTCTTCTACTACTCGAATTCGTCGGACAGCCTGCTTTGCATCGATTGGGCATTTCAAATCTTTATTCCTAAATATCCATAACCCAGATCATCACAAAAACTTCACTACTTCTGCTGTTGCTTAGGCTCCTGCTGCTGTGCCTCGGCTCGAGGAAGTGTGCTGGAAAACGACAAATTTCGTCAGGGCCGCCTGGCTGTCTAGGAGCTTTGTCGTATATGTGTTTTTTTTTATGTGTTTGTATACGTTCTCTTTCGTTCTACAATTTTCCGCCTGTGCCTTTTTTTCCGCACATAACCTTGCCTACGTGGAAAGGCTTTCGACAATTTTTCCCCAGTTTTGTGTTTGTTTTTTCGCCTGCTTTTATTAGACAAGTGCGTCACGGCGCGAGCGGTATGCTGGGCTGTGCTGATTTCTTTCCTAGCGCGGGTCTGCGTCTGGCCGATCGAACAATACTCGCTTCTAAGCTGGAAAATAAAGAAGGGTATAAACTGGCGACACGCAAGGAAGCAATCGCCTCCGCGTGTTGGAACTGGAAAGAACTCTTAGATAACTAAACGAAAGAAACGAATTGTTGTCGCCCAGCTTTACTTCTATTTCTAAGAAGCAGCCCTTCTTCGCATTGCTGTTTTTGTTGTTGTTTTTTTTTCAGGCGGCCTGCTTCTCGCTTCTGTGACTATCTTTCCGCTTATTGATTCTTCCCTACTTCACTTTTATTACGTTTTGTTTTCTCGCCCGCTTTGAGCGCATTAATGCAAGCGTTGCTCCGTATCTCGCTAGACTCAACTCGTTCTCAGCGCCGCGAACATCCTTGCGCATCTCTAAAAAAAGATATTAAAAATTCTGCCTGAATCGACGAGCGTTTGTACGCGTGGCAGCCGGAGACAGTTATTTTATAAGAACCACTTCGCTTGCTCCAGTCTTTTTTTTTCCTCTTCTTTCCACACTTTCCCGCTCGCTCGCTCCTCAACATGCTCCTTCCTTGGCTCAATTTCTATTTGGTTTTTTTATCGCTTTATTTTTGTCGAGACCGGACCAAAAGTTTTATGGCTTGATTGAGCGTTGAATTTCAGCCCGGTCCCTCTCTGAGCGATCGTGAATGGGACCGCTGAGTCATAAGTAAAAGACCGCCTCTGCGGCGAGCGTCCTCTGGAGCGCGAGCGAAATAGCCGATTGGTTTCTCATCGTCGTCCACGCCTGTCGACTTCCGTTCGGCAGCGATTACTCACGGCGCGACATGGGAGCCCCTCTGGTCGAGTTTTTTGGAGCCCCGTTTTTTTCTTGGGGAACCCTCCTTACTCGAGAAGATGTTGTTCCGAGTGTGGGATTGCCTTCTTTGAAAACAATGTACGCTGTCCTCCAGCTTTTACATAATCCGCGCCTCTTTTGTTTTAGAGCGAATCTCTTACGTGCCCATTCGTGGGTTTCGCCGTGTCGCCGCAGTCAGTGTAACAGAGTAAAATCATAAATAAATAAATAAGTAAATAAATAAATAAATAAATAAATAAAGACATTTGCTGCGACTGTGATTTGAACCCACGAGACCACGAAAAGATGAGCTTATCTGGCCACTACACGTGAGCACTAGGATATCAACGCTTTTTTTAACCTGGCATTTATTGCAGTGAAGCATCGTCCTACGCACACGAACTATGTACTAAACATGTAGAAAAAAATCGCAAATCCACCGAATGCACAGTACGACACACCTAAACAACCAAACACGAGAGAAGATGCGACCGAGGACACATCACTATTACATCATAATACGACACACCTAAGCAACGACGCTCTAGAAAGAAGGCAATAAAAAGCACATCACTAGGGGTGGTTGCCACTCTGGCTCAAATCCAGTCTGGGCATACAATTTTTTTATATGAACAATCATTCTGCTGAAGTGGTCTCTTGTAGAAGCAACGCGTTCACAATGTGAATTCAATCATGCGAATTCAATCATGCGAGTTTTCCAGAGGCTGTATAGTCCAATTAGAAAAAAAAAATTGTCTAAAGGTTCACCAAGAAATGGCAGTGCTTTGAGATTTCACACATTGTGCGGTGTAATGAAGTCTTTTTTTTTTAATGTCCGTTACAAAATAGTTTAAAAGTGCATTGCATCTTTGCAATCGATAAAACACTGCTCAATCGCTTCTGCAGCATCAAAAAGGTGGCAATTTACCGTGGACACAAAAATGCTCTTCTTTTCTTAACATGTTTTAAAGGGCCAATGTCTCGCTATTGGCGTAATGAAAAATGTCATGGTACACGGTAGAGGGGCATTTTTCGTGCATTTTTGACTACGTCATGTCCATTTCAATCAAAAGACAGAGGATGTACATGGGTGGATGGAAAAGCATGCAGATTAAATCCTTGTAAAACTGTTTTCTCGACACTGAAAACAGTAACTCACGGGAGAAAGAAACAAGCAGAAAATAAACAGCCAAATACACCTCATACATGAAGCCCTACAAAAACGGCCGATCAGAAACATTAGAAGACGCAGTAAAGTTCGGCAAAATATAAATCAAATTAACTTGCAATAATGCACGAACTAGTGGGCGTGTATGCTCACGGAAAAACATGAAACACGAAACTATCTGCCAGACAAACAGGTGGACTAAACCAAGGCCACCAGCACTTACAGGTTGGAAAATGTTATCACGCCTAATAGATTCAAAAGGCGAATCCAACACAAAAGGGGTGAAAACGCTGTGAAAACGCTGGATATAAAGTCTTTTGCAATTAATAATTTGGAGTACTTAATAAATTTTAGTGGCGGCTAACAGATTGCATGCGGTCACACTACCAAAAATCGAGAGACCATGGGGCACAAAGGTCTGAGCATAGCGCTGAAGAGTTGGCACGCGGTCTTTCCAATAATATGAACTGTCGTGCTTATAGGCACTCAAAGAAACGACAAGTTACTTTGGTGGCATAGGTGTCCATTACATACCAGCATATTTTGCAGTTGTCGATCCCCAGATTCCAAACCAGAAACCGCAACTCTTAGCGAGATAAATCTGAGCTCCCGACAGTGAAGCGAAATTCTCGTTTAAAAGAATAACCTCATCGATGCCGATGCTTGGCTTAGCGCAGAAAACGCGAGTTCATCTGCATAAGCTGACACCTTCTGTTTGTGACCCATAGTACGGAAACCACTGACGACTCTACTGTTTGTAACACGTATGCAAAGTGGCTCCAAGTATAGTGCAAACAGGAGCAGGGGCAGTGATAATAATAATAATAATAATAATAATAATAATAATAATAATAATAATAATAATAATAATAATAATAATAATAATAATAATAATAATAATAATAATAATAATAATAATAATAATAATTGGTTTGGGGGAAAGTAAATGGCGCAGTATCTCTCTCAGATATCGCTGGACACCTGAACCGCGCCTTATCTTACAGGAAGCGGGGACAGTGCGCAACCTTGTTTCACAAAGGGCTGCATGCAGACTGGTTGTCAGAGATTTCCATTCACAATCTTGTGCATGGGGTAGTTTTTGTAACAAAACCATATCCTAATAGAAAGAATGGAACCAATATTGACGTGATTTAAAACCGACAAATGAAATGAATGGCATACTCGATCGAGCGCCTTTGCCAGGTCAATCTGCAGCAGGGCTAAGTGTTCATGAGTGTCACTGGAACACCACAACATTGTGCAAGCAAGGTGTAGGTTAGATTATATTGACCATCCTCTCAAGCCACATGTTTTGTGAAGTCCAATCAAAGTAAGCAATGAAAGTTGTATCCAGTTTGAGAGTACTTGAGCGAAAATCTTATATTCAACATTATAAAGCGTTATCGGTCTGTAGCCATCTACAGATCATAGTTTTTTTTTATCCTCAGTTTTTGTTATTAAGACAATGTGACGGTAAAATCTCACATCAATACTGGTCTCAAAAAATTTGAGGCGATCGTACGCGAGATCATACAAGGGCCGCCCGAAAGCGTTCCGCACCAAACTTTTGAAGGTGACGTTTAAGAGTTTCAATTTCCTCAGTGTACAAGCCTGGAGCTTCGCATTCAAGTTAGTTCAAAGCATAAAGGCATTAGAGCAACCATTTCTACTCGCCGCGCTTAAAGTAACCACGCCGACCACGCGTCGTATTAAAATTGCAACACACTCTCGCGCTCTGCATTGCACATTGTCGTCGTCTCCTACTAATAATTGTATCGGACTAATAATATACACATATAGCAAAATGAAGACGCATGAAGAAATGCACTCGTGTGAAAGCATCGAGATTGCATAACGCATGCGAGTCCCAGCGTTCTGAGGCCCGCAGTTCGTCTAAGTGGTGCAGAAGATATGGGAACGTGGATCCCTGCATCCTACCCTGTGACTGTCAGCCACGATGATGCACCACTTCGTAGATGGGCAAGCTAAGTCCTCGTTCCTCGACGAGTAGAGGAAACTAGTCCGTCACTAAGTGAACTATGAGGACAACTATATACAATGTTACCTTCGCAGTAAAATAAGTTTACTTAACTCTTTCGGTTTATAAGGCTTGATTTATGGTTTGTGGGGGTTTAACGTCTCAAAGCGACTCAGGCTATGAGAGACGCCGTAGTGAAGGGCTCCGGAAATTTCGACCACCTGGGGCTCTTTAACATGCACTGAAATCGCACAGCACACGGACCTCTAAAATATCGCCTCCATCGAAATTCGACCGCCGCGGCCGCGGCATCAAAATCACGTCCTTCGGAATAGCAGCTGCGCACCATGACCACCGAGGCACAGCGGTGGCCCTAATTTGACTCTTTGTGCCTCTGTTGATGCCCTTTCTGCAGCAGCATGCGTATTTATTACTGCCAAATTTGGCGTTAAGAGTTCCTGACATTGAAGACGTCAACTCTTAGGGGCGCTGTAATTTCCGGCTGGAAGCACCTGATGGTGGTGTATACCTTCTGTAATCCGCGTAGAAAAATACTGACATCATCGCAATTTACTTCTAAAAGTGGCCGCAGACGGCTATCGCTTTATTTCACTTGTAGGCTTTTCCAAGCTTTCAAGAACATTTCTTTTACGGCGATAATAAGCGTCTTTCTCATCGCTACGCGGTGCTATATCGGCACACATGAACATCAAGTTGTCTTTTGTGTCCATTTGTGCTTCCAAAAAATTGCGGACGTGAAGTCGCCTAACAATGCCTGTACATTTTGCCCATCGTGTAGAGGCAGCGCTTACCAAAAATGCATATATAGGTTTGCTATACACAAAACCATAAAACTAGCATGACGCACCATGCATTACACACCGCACAATCCCGACGAACCTTAATAGAGCACATGTACGTTTGAGGCGAGGTTTCCACTCTAAACGAACGCTCTAATTTACGCTACGTTCCCGCGAGCATTTCGCGCGTTTTCTTGTTCGAAGACCACAATGTAGGCATCATTCGAAAGCTTAATGTGTACACTCTTTCACTTGATGCACACCACTATAGTGTAGCTGCATTACCAATTGCACAGGAGGTTGTAATGCAGATGCCAAAGTTGGTAATTTATTTGATATGACCTAATTCAGAGAACAACACTGAAGAAACAACTTTAATAAGGACAGTTTCGTTTCGCCTAGTTACAGCATCATATGGTCTAAAAATGTGCGTTTGTTTAATTGTGTTTGATCAGCAGCCTTTTAAATATTACAAAATTTGGCTATTCTGGGCATGAATATCTGCTTTGCGTCGAGGTACACAGCACCGCTCAATGCGCAGTAAGTTCCGCGTACTCTTAGTAGTGTAAAATTGCGGAGGGCACATAAGACGACGTAAGTGCTTTGTAGGCGAAAGAATAATTTTGTTTTTCCTTCCTTTCTAAAGGCACACCTACTCATTAGCACACATTCGTAAGGAAATTCAATTCAGCTTTATTCACCAGACCCTTCTGGCTGGTTTTCTGGATAAAAGCTACTAACGCAGCATGACTATGTGCAGGAAACTAAATACAAGGCATAGTATAGCGCATGCGACAACTAATTATAAACCATGAGGAAGAAGGCTAAAGACTGCAATTTATAGCTACTAGAAAAAAAATGGTATGGCTCATATGACCTGATTTTGTCCGTCCGTCAAAGCCTGACATAATTCTAAGGACGCCAAAGTTGGTAAACAATTTTTAACATGGGTGAGTAAAGATACATCAGTTGGAAAAAACCAAATTCATATAGGTTATATACACGGATGATGGAGTGTGCTTGGAAGGCGGTTGCTACTGGTGTCGATCTTTCGAGATTTGCAATATAACAAAAAGTTATTTTTTGTAGTATGAACAATTTATTTATGTTGGTCTTTGTAGTTGTAGTTATTTGCCAAGTTTTTTTGGCGAAATCTCAATTCTGCCAATGACTGTTCCTCTGAGGGAAGTGTATCAACAGACCAACATTGAATGAAGTGGCAGTCCCTCTTCGTGATATGCTAAGCCTTACCTTCGTCTAGTGCGTTGTTGCTCTGTCTTCTTGAGATGTCTTTTGTGGCGTTTCCTAAAAGCTTTGTAAATAGCTGATCCAAATATAATAAACTTTCAGTGCAAAAAATATCATGTTAAAAAAAACAGGTTTTATAGCCTATGGGTTGCCTGCTAGCTTCGCAATTTGAGAAACCTTGGTTCAATTCCCCTCAAATTCGAGAAAAAAATTTTGATTGCCTGATGACGTCATTTTAAGCTTTTCTAGGCCACTTTTTCTGAACGACGATAACGACGCTGAGTTTCGTTGTTAATAGGCATTACTAGGCGTGACCTTACAAACAGGTTTTCAGATCGCTCACACCTGCCTGTTATTGTGATAATACACATTGTATTTAAACGCATAAACTCTTTAAAACTTCTATCGTCTATATAATCAGAGGCGTTGGCGCGTGCAAATGGCACCAGAGGGGCCGCGGTACCATTGGCGGTCAAGCACTTTAGGTTCATGCTTTCCTCAGAACAACTCTCTTTACTCAGTAGTCCGCACACTTTCTCCAAGCTGAGGTTGCTCGAAAATGACCAGCGTCTGTACTAAGAGACCAAATTGTCGGGCACATAAAACTACAATGACAGCTACCACAAAATTCGTCTCACATAGCTATAAAAGTGCGAAAAATGTTCAAAGTGGGCCAGGCAGTGCAATAAAGGGTCCCCCTTTTCAGGAGCAAATACGAAGCGCTAAACAGTATTCTGGTCGCAGCGGAGGGCGATTTAGAGCGTAAAAACAGGAGCACCCGCAATGCGGAGGGCGGATGGCGCAGTTTCGGCCTGCACTCCCTGAGCTCAGATACAAAGTGAACTATAAAGAAAACGAGCAGCTCTGCGGCGTGCACACCACTTCCTTTCTTATGCTTAAAAACTCCAGGTAGACGTGGATTCCGATCAATAAAAAACAAAGAAAAACTACATCAGTCATTGACTCGAAGTATGGGAACCAAATCTTAACGCACAATGTATAACAGATAAGAATATCACAAAGTAAGAGAGCAACACGGCCTTTTTACCTTTCCCTATCAGTGCGTTTAAAATGCAAAAAAAAACATGCTTTCCGCGAGAGCAAAAGCTGCAAGGCACGACCATCAGAGGAGGTGCTTCAGGAATTCCTTGCGCTCTCTGGACATGGCTGGCGAACCTGAGGGCCCCGGTCGTCGTCTCTCTATGATGATAATCTTTCGCAGAGCATTCCAAAGCCGGCAGCAGAAGCGGGGCCTGGTTGCCATGACGCTGGCTCGGAGACGAGCACTGCGCGGCATTCCTCGATGCATACACGTGCCAGGAAGAGCCAGAGAAAAAGATAAAGGAAAGAGAGGGAGAGATAGAGGGAGAGATAGGGAATGCTCTGTTCGGGGAGCAAGAGACGGCGATATGGAAAAAAAGGAGCAAGTAAGACGAGCTTGGAACGTTCCCCCCTACAGTGCCCCTTGGCCGCCTGGAGTTTTTCGGCCTTTTACCGTGCACATTTTTCTGCCCTTTCACTCCACCTCCCATTTCCCCTTTTCTTCCCTACTCCTCTTCCACTCGCTTACCCGGGGCCTGGAGCTGATGAGTGCGATATTAGACTCGGGGGCCTTTGCTCGTCGACTCGGGAGCCCAACTCCCGAGGTCGCTGCGTTCGGCGAACATTCTTTGGGACCTGGACTTCCTTTTGTTCCCTCTTGGAGCGGGCCTCCAGTCTCTTGTACTACTACCGGCCTCTTTTATTTTCACCCCGTGTCGCTCTGACTGCGTCGACATAGTTTTGTCTGCTTTGGCTTCGTTCCTTGCTTTTTTCTTCTTTTCTTTTTCTATTTCTAATTCCGGTGCCTCGTGCGTGCTTTTTAGCGCGAACTGGTGATCCGTACTTTCACTCTCGGTGTTGATCTTTAGCGAGAGTCTCATTTTATTACTTCTATTTTTTCCAGAATTTAGAACAAGACGTAAGGTTAACCGTGTTTTTTGTATTTTTTCGCAATTTAAAAGGGCAACGAGTTTAATCGCGGAAGCAAGCACCCGTGAAAACCTTTATTGCTTTTCAAGAGTTTAAACGCGCGGTGGTCAGCTGAAAAGTAAATATTTTTTAATTGATCGAAATGCTTAGTACAGTCCTGCTGAATGCTGAGATGGCAGCGTATACAAGTTGCCGCGGAGCGCCAATTTTATGATTGATCTCTAATGCATCAACTTACTTTTGACGTCCTTGCTTTGAGCCTTTCGTTTTCGCCCTGCAGTCCTCATTGACGAAGTATAAGAGACCCGTTTAATCATTTACTGATAAAAGCGGAAAGATTACACAGAGATTACATTGTGTTAACAATCTACGAGCCAGTCTCCCAATTTTATTAGCACCGGTGGCGGTGGCTCAGTGGACAGTGCGTCCGGCTGCTGGTTTTAAGGAACCGTTATCAAATAATTGCTGTGGCGTCCACATTTCAAAGGAGGCGGAACGCAAGAAGTGATTGTGTGTTGTGCGATGTCCAGTACACGTTAAAGAACCACAAGGGCTCGAAATTAATGCACAGCTGTCCACTACGGCGTCTGCCTTACTCCGCATGCAGCTTCAGACGTTAAAACACCGTACATGGAGAAATTCCTCGCCCTCCCGCGTCCACTCATCCAAAACAGAAATTGCTTTCAATTCATGAAAGTTACTGGTGCTGTTACGGCAGTTTTTTGTGCCTTCGTTTACTGAAACACTGTATTGGTCACTACAGAAACCATGAGATTTCCAAACTCAAATGAGGCTCATCATCATTTAGCCTCCTGGTGTAATGGCGCAGACCGGAGCAGATATGCTGCACGGCGTTCTAATGACCGACTGCTCACTGCTAACAGCGTTCGCACGTGCCCCAGGAAAAATTGTGAGCCATCATTTCTTGGAGCTCTTTGGCCACAGCTGCTCTGGAGCCATAAAAACTTTCGTGGCCTTTTCTTTGCGCGATACCGTATCTGGAATAGCCGACTGCGTGCACGCGCTGAGCCTAGGAGGAGGTACGAGACGCTATAGGAGACAGCCGATTTCGATTGCCTAACAGGGCACGCATAGAAGTCCAACTCCACGTTTGCTGCATGCTCTTACATTACATGAATGACTTCAGGGAAGATGCGAACAAGTGTTAAAACCACAACATTTCGGGCTCCTGTTTTGCATTAAACACAGCGCAGATCTATTATGCAAAGCTGTAAAAATTTCTAGGACAGCAGTAATAACTTTTACAAATTAATAAGTATTAACTATTGCGCAGGACTGACCTTACTAAAGAAGACTACAATTTTTTTCAGGTACCCTAGTAAACCATTTCATATCAAGCTTTGCGTCTCCTATGATAAACACGTGGAACGTAGGCAGTCTGTATGAGTTACAAGGATTATACGGACGACGTATGACGAAAAGTCGAAATCCATCCGGACTCCGTATGGTTTTTTGCGCATCATATTAAAATAATAGGGAAACTTTTATGGGAAGGATATGAAACAAGTCCAGGATTCTTTTGCATAAGTTTTAATTGTGAGGCAACTGTGGTATACTGTAATGCACTGTTCTGGAAATATTGGAGGAAACATTCTTCCGATGCGTACCAATATCTTTTATTGACAGTTTGTCCATCGCCGCATCGAGTGATTGAGACTGCCTTAAAAAACAAATAGGCAATATTTTTGACCATAGGAAAAACGTATATATAAAAAAAAATACAAGCCTGCCGAAGGAAGATCTGAGAAACATTGATTGCTATAGTGGAATCTTACTAAATATGAAAAAATAATGCGTCATAACAACTTCCCGTTGAAGAATGGGCTTTTTCGGAATCATTTTCGCATATTTTTCACATCGTATAGACTACGCATTTCATTAAATCCACATCGTCGTCTCAAATGGCATGTTTTGATACGTTAGCTTACAAATTTTTCATGTGTGTCTCGCGTATGTGTGCCTCGGAAAATGTCGACAGCTATCTCTTCAGAACTCTGGAATAATCAAACTCTAATTGCCTTACACCCTTTGAAACATTGTTGCGTGGCAGAGGACTCCTCAAGGTGAGGCACAAATATGCCATGCCTTGGAGTACATCAGCCGCCTTGCTTGCCTGTTATGGCTCGTCGACTTAGTGACAAAGTGCCAGGACATCCTTGATGTAGGCTACATTGCTGTCCGTCGAAGTCTGGGCGCAGAACGCAAGCTGCTTTATTGCTGCGATTGGCCGATCATCAGGTGTTCTAAAAAATGTTCATGCCATCTATTTCTCTAAGCTAGTTAGTTCCTTTTCATGAGTTTCATACACGTTTGCTGTGCCACCTAGATAAATGATTACGTTGGCTAGCATAAAAGTGAGTTGTTTATGAAGAATTGCGCTGCGTTGTTTATGAAGAATGATCCAGTATTCAACGTCTATGCCGTCAGTGCCAGAAAAGTTGCCAGGATCGTGACGAAAACTCATTACAAAAGAAGGAGGGGTAGTATTGCTCCCTGACTCTCCACATTGCGGAAATGCCTGCATGAAGGCCTCTGAAGCTCCCTGGTATGCTGAGCGTACAACTGGGGCCAAAATGTTCTGGATCTGGTACGCTGTAAACCCAGAAAACTGCTCTAATATCAGCCGCCGATTGGCGACCACACGAGGTGAAAATAAAAATCCTCTTCTTTCACCTCCGCGAGTGCGATCTCCAGCCGACAGCTAACATTGTGGCTATCGGCTTCGTGTGCTGTGCACGTGGTCCAGATACTTTGGTCCCCGACTGTACTCTGCCCCTCCATTGGAAATTTTACATAGCAGAAGACGTTTTTCAGACGAGGCTGACAAGGGAACAACCAGACGAGGCCGACAAGGGAACAACCACGACCACCTAGGGCACATGGCACACGTTAAGCCATGACAGTTCGTTCAGGTCGTCGCCGTTCCCATTGTTGCAACTTACTACCTACTTTATAACAATCCATTCTCCGTACTCGTTGGATTAAACTATAGCTGGCACTTCGTGGCTAAGTTCAATACCATTGACGCTTTCATTATAAAGCCTATCGACTCTGACATGTATTAGGCATACAAAAAAGTATAATAACGCTTGGTGTCATTAGCATTCCCGGCTGTTGCCGCTTATATTTACGACAAACGGTTCTTCTCGTATTGCCATCTTTTCCGTCATATAGAAGTCGACAGGAAAATATTTAATATGAAGAACCTTTTGCACTGCCTCAGCATTTTCTTTCGAGCGAACTCCGGTTTTCCGAGGAATCTTCGAATTTGCACGCTTGAAAGAACTCGCCAGGCTCCTAACGACAAACGTGTGAACGCGCCCGTCGTATATTATGCCCCGTAACGGCGATCACCGGCCGAGAGCGGCAGAACTTTGCAAAAAGAAAAAGAAAGACACCCTGCATCAATATCAAGAAAGAAAATCGCATTCCATTACACAAAAGCGCAGGCACTATGAAGAACAAAATAAAGGCACAAACTAGAACACAGCACTGTATGGTGCCTCTGAGTTTAATATTAGACGTTGATATACGATGCCGAAAAATGAGCCCCGGGGAACAGCGGGCCTAGTAGTTCTGGTCTTCCGGGAAGCAAAATTGGAACGACCGTAAAGCATAAAGTGACCAAAAGAAGAAAAAAATAAAACATCCAGGTCTGCGGTCTAAAATAAAAACTAGAATCCAGTCCAAGACTTTTTTAGGCTTAAAAGGCTAGCTGTCCAAAAACTTCTTCGTTTGAATTACGCGCGACACAAAATTCGTTATGGAGCCCACTGAAATGCGCCCTGCTTTCCTCTCTGTATCACATTTGTTTTATCCCTGGGGGCAAATTTATGTGCCAAGGACAGAATAAGCCAGCGCCATTCGCGCGTAAGAAGGTGTAAGGCGAAACTCCTTATAGGAGGCGCCACTGCGGCAGCTCCACCGATCAGTCTGATCCCAATACGTCAGGCGTGGAATGCCAATTTGCGAAGTTGATTGCACTGCCGGCACACTACGCTCCCTGTTGGGGGGCCTTCTCCAGCCCCCACCCCCTCATCGCACCCCTCCTTCCAATTCCAAAGCCTGCAAGAAAGCGAGGCGGAACTCTCACTCCGTTCCTAAAGGGTTGACTGCACTGCCGCACTCTGTCGGAGAAGAGTGCATTACTTCAGTGCCGAACCACTGTTCGCATAATATGGATAGATGAGCTGAGTGCTGCGCAGGCCTGGCGGTTTTTCAAACTGGCTGCTACTTCTTTCTTCGCTGCTCATAATATCCTTCAGCTTCGGACGTTATTGAACGGTCGGAATTTGGGGCGCAAATGGTAAAGCACGCTTCGCTCCTAAAACGACGATTATTTGCCTTTCAATGACGGAAGTCGTGTCACACCCTTTATGCGAAAAAACAAACAATGCTAATACCTCCGCTGTTTCAATTTCGAGCACTCTTCCGCTATGAGTGCAGTTGTCAACGAGATCACGGCTCTCGGATATATTTGAAGCTGTCTTTCTAAAATCCGATTTGCGCATTCAAGCACCCTCTCTAAGGTTTTGCACCCGCTCAGGACCTGAGAAATTGACGGTTGCAAAATGTCGCACCCTCTTAAGAGCGGATGAATGAGGACGTTTGTAACGAGCCCGTCGAACGGCAAACACTCTAGTGGGACAGTTCGTGTTCACAAAAAACAAAAAAGTCCGTGAAGAGCTACTACACAGACACAAACCTCAGTAGTAATCCCAGCATTTTTTCAGCCTTTTCTGCTCGGGATGTATTGAAGCTAGGAAGAATTCACATGTATACAGCGATATGTATTTGTACAAGGGAAACTGTCTTGGTTTCGGGCGTCATCCTGAAATCCAAAAAACTCCGTTGTGTATACGTTGCCGAGTTCAGAACTGAAAATCCTCATTCAAATCTTATCGAAATACCACATGTTCTACGCTTTAATATTATCAATAGAAAAGCATAAAAGAAAGCTAAAGCGCCAGCAAAATATAAAGCTACGGAAGGGAATATATAAAAAGAATCGTTACTTGTTCTCCGGAGCGGTACTTCAGGATTAGGCGAACCGAAGCATTTTGCACCGACAATGCGATCGTGACTGCGTCGGCGGTCATAAAGCATTCCTTTAAGAACCGAACGTGTGATCCAGTTTCAGTTGACTTTTTGTTTTTGTTACCACTATCTGACTCTGCTATGACTGTTTAATGAAAGTCCCATCAAACGATAAGTTGGCATTTGAGCTTAAGGAGGTGACAAGTCATGGGCCAATGCACAAAGCGGTGTCGAATCTTCATACATAATTATTCGATAAGCATTTTTTTCGGCCTGTTTCCGGCATCTTTTTCCGTCAGACAAAACATGTCATTACGAAACACCTAATTTCTACCTCCGCTTCGTAGCATTCACTAGTCTCTAGCACTTTAAATTTATTACGTCTAATCGTCATGTCCGAGTCCTCTGAGGACATCCCGACCAAAGAGAGCAACTCACCACATTTCTATATTCATCGACCCGGAGACTCATTGTACATAAAGCTTTTATCAAACTACATCTCGCTAATGCTTTCGTTCACACTGTAGAACCCTGCAAGAAAAATGACAACTAAATGTGCTACAGCCTTTTCTTTCCATCTGGACGCTATCAAAAAACAAGTACCACGCGCTTGCGCGCCCAGCGCAATTGCCCCAAAACCGAACAAGCACTAAATGGGCGCTCCGTCCAGCGATCAAAATGCATGAGGGATCAATTTGGGACGCCGAGAAAGATCGATTTCTCGGCGAAGTTGGCGCTCTTTTGTACCACCGCTTATGTCTGTAAGCTCTCTCTTAATTATTCAGTCCTAATGCCCGGTGGACGCCTCTTCCGTACCTTATCTTCGAACACGTCAAAACTTGATCTCGCACGCCGAGTACAACAGTCGAGATCCGTCTTCGGCCACATTAGGAATATTGGACGACCAAGAGACGTTCAGATAACGTGCAGTCTTGTTTTACAGGAGAGACGGATGCCTCACGCTCTCAGTGCTAAGCCTTGTCGTTCATTTCTTATAGGTCCAAGATTCCTAATGACACGCTAGGGGAGGTGAGTCGTCTTGTAACCAGAGATTCTAAATGGAAGTTCAGCCCACTGGAGAGCATAACGGAGGTGGATTGGCACTGGAGGTGGATAGGAGCAGGAACGTGCAGTAGATACAGTGCCCTTCGAGAAATGATGATGTGGCAGCAATACTTGCAATAATAATAGGCTACCACATTTGAACAAAAGTTTTTGCGCCAACATATGGAGATGGTATACGCTTACCAAATCAACATCCGCCTAAGTTTTCCCAATCACCAGTGCAACCACCCATCCGCAGATATGCCAAGAAGGAAAGCGCGAAAAACTGAGTATTTTTATGGAAGAGCGTTTAGTTCTATTGACACTTATTATATTGTTACGGCTGAAGAAACGAAGATTATTACTTTCCTTTGATATACAGATGCAAAGATCAGACATGAGAACTCGTAGCACTTTAAGGACACGTATATGACATTGCCATGCCTCACAAAGGTGAAGCAAAAAAAAAAGCTCCGGCCCACAGAAACGCATTGCTGTGAAAAGCGAGCTCTGTCACTGATAAAGTGCAACATCAGTAGTGCTGAAAATAGAAAACAGGGCTATTCAACGTGCCTGTTGAAGGTGGTGTCTGCAACGTCATGTCTATGTTGGTGCCGCACGATGCAGAAAAACCTCATTAGTGATTTGAGCAACCTCAACACAAGTTTACTATGTTAGATACTAAAAAAAAAGTGGAGAGGGGGGTGAAGAAGGGACGAAGATGAACGCTGACTTCCACCAGGTTTATTGTAAGCGGTTGAAGAGAATATATATACTGTCCGTTGTACAGGTATCAACTGCACGTGCTCAGAAAAGCCACCTGTTTTTCGGAAAGTGCAATAGAAGCGGTGCTCAGGTAAACTTCTCCCGGTCCAGTGTTTCTAGTGATCCGTTCTGATTCAATGAATTCTATGGTGACGAGATGATCATTTCTCTTTATCACGACAGTGTCCTCAAGCTGGGGCGTGCAATTCCAATCATTGGCACAAAAAACGCAGTCGCTCGCGAGGTAACCTTAAAGGGGCTGTGAAGGGGGCTCTAATAAAGTTGCGGCATGCCTGGGATATTGAAACACGCCGCTTCACGAATAGTGTCCAGCAAGAATTTTTTAAATGCGCTTTGTAGAAGCTGAGTTATCTGTAGTTAAAATTTGAATTTTAGCGTCTTCGCGCCTTTCCCTTTCCTCTTGTCACTTTTTGCACGCTGGAAGGTAGGCGCTCCTTCGCCGACCCCCCTCTATGAGCGGAGTTTCCCGACCCGCCAGAGATAAGCGCCTTATTGGCCGCGGCCACGGCAGCTGCCTGACATCTCAAAGAATCTAACCAATGGCCACCTCTTACCTTGTCTACGCAGATGCGGGGGACGGGGAAGGGTGCGAACATGAAAAAGTCGCCGGGAAGGGTTCGCCAACATTGACGCGCGATTGTGGGTCGTCTGCTGCGTGTAGAAGAGTATCATTTGGCTCCGGTTTTCATGGCAACCGAGTGCAGTGATTACGTGAGTTAATGTGCTCTCCTCGGAAGGTGTTTCAGAGCCCCTTTAATATTCTTTCCCTTCGCGTGAGTTTGTTTTTTTTTACTTTCTTGGCATGCTCCCTGAGCATGTCATTCACGAGTTACCCAGTTTTGCTAGTTACAGCCTTTTGTAAGTAAAATAATTTGAGAGGTAATCCCAACTGCGCATATGCCAAATTCCTACCAGTGCGTCTTACAGGAGGTTTCTTTTTTTGTGAGTGACCTCAGGTACAGTCATTCTGCAAAGCTTTCAAAACTGATGCGGTTAGAAAAACACAACTTTCACACTATGGCGCTGGGGCACCTTTTTCAATGTATTTGCCAACTCGTGAATGTAAACTACAACAGCCACCTTCTCAATACTGCTGCAGTGCAATACTGCTTACATTCTCTGATCGATGAGCCGGGCCAGCCGGACAAATCGAACTGCCACCCTTCTCACGCCGCACGCAGGAAGAAAATATATTGTGAATGAAACGGACGCAAGTGAAAGTTATGGCGCTATCTACCGCCACGGTGGTATACCTGTAAACACATCAATTTCTTATGGCGACACAAAAAACATCGGTATTTATCCGTGCCTCACCAGAAAAAAAAACAGTTCCTCTGCCAAAGGTAAGCCAGCTTCTTTTTCACATTTTGTACCGCGTTGGTCGAAAACGGGTGTGAAAGGGGAGGCTGCAGAAGATAATGAAATGCTAACTTCAGCACCACAGCTACGAGCGCGGAAGGTAAGCTATCGCTTGTAAGCCGTGCGCACGTAAGTCAAAATCATCGCATACACGTGTATGCGGAAGAGCAAACTAGAATGAATACCGGTGCATGTTCGCATCACTTTTTCTACTCTTCTATTTATCTCTGGCAGATTTATCTTGCCCTGGCTAGTGAATAATTGGTGTAGTCCGAAAGGATCCAGCCTGTAAAAATGTATCGCTGGCCTTGTAGAGAGCAGCGCTGCGCAGTGCTTTCCTTGCTTATTAATGCGCAAGCATTTTTTGCCTCATGAGTAGCGTGGACAGTATTTTTCACCACGGGCTGTGGATAGAGTGTCTCCTGATGAACTGTCGATCACCCAGTAAGAGTGTAATTATGATATGTAATGATAAATAATGATTTAATGGAAAGTTTAAATGACAGAATTGCTAAATAAAACGACGAAATTGGTGATTACTTTTAATTTCTACATAACTGAACGATCAATAATAATAGTATAATAATAACAATAAATCTTTATTACTCATCATGCACAACATATGATATGTTGCCGGGCCTGCCGGTGCCTCTGCATGGCTTGTATGGCAGAGCCCAGCGGCGGGACAGCTGCAGAGTTCGGAGACAATGGTATGCACTCTTTCAATAAAATAAAAGCTTTTAAACATACTGCTAGAGAAAACACTGAAAACTCAAAATTTTATTTTACAAGTATGTTAAACAAACGATTCATGCATGTTTAATACTCTTTCAACGATGTTAACATAAACAGGGAGCCAAAATAAAGAAAACAATGTCCACATCGAACAATGCCGTTGAGCACATGCACAATGAAGGAAGTAACTGTATGGAATGCTCCAAAACATCATAAAAACACAGAATTAAAGCAATATACACCAATTATTTTTGAAGTTCAATTAAGGCCCTTTTCACTCCGAATCATGTTGTGGTACTCCTGCTTGAGTGAACTTTACCTCACTTCTTGAATCACTTAAACAGACTATCCGCGACCGTTGTGACAGATAATTACGCAAAAAAATAAAAAAAGTGACGGCGGAATCCATAGCTATACAGTTTGCTGCATAGTATATCTCGACTAACGGAGTCAAAAGCCTTGGCTAAATCCAAGAAGAGAGCACATGCGATCTGATTTTACTCAAATGTTTCTTGCAGATAATCTGACTGGTTATCAAAAAGCACGTGCGTACCACTGCCTGCTATGAATCCGTACTGATAGGGTGCGAGCAAGCTATGCTTTTCTGTAAAACTGTACATAACATCGAAAACATGTTTTGCCAGTATTTGAGATAATATGGGCAGAACAGATATCGGACAATAATTTTCGGGCTTCAAAGGATCGCCGCTCTTGAACAGAGGGAAGACTCGTGCTTGCTTCATTTCATCGGGTACTAAGACGGAATATAAAACAGCGTTCACAATAAAAAGAACCGGTTCTGCCAATACTTGCAGATTACGCCAGATATCATCCGCAGTTATTCCATCTACGCCAATGGTGCGCCTTTTCCGGGAATGCCGTATTATGTGCTCTAAGGTTTTCTTATCAAGTGGCGGCAAGTAGGCTGAATTGGTTGTGACGTTCCCTGGCGTCTGAATATGAAGCCGGCCATTGCTGATAATTTGAGACACCGATGAAAAGCAGTCACTCAGCATGTTCGCAACTGTGGGTGATATTTCGCCGAATTCTTCTTTAAGGCTATCAATGTAGCGTCTTGACTGGCATCCTCAGAGCTCGTTCACCAGCGTCCATGTTTTTTTGGGTTGCTACGAGAAGCTGATAATTGAGTGCTATAATGTTGCCGTCTAGAAGCTCGCAACAACGCCGTGACTTAATTTCTCACGGTTCGATAGAGATCCTTTAGTAGCTGGTTATTCGGCGATTGTCTGCATTTCTTCCAATGGTCCTCTTTTTCTTTCATAGCTTTTAATACATCATGATTGATCCAGTGCACATTCGCTTGGCGCTTTTTGACAGAAATTGTCACGATTATCTGAAAATATTTAAACGAACTTCTTATGGGCCGTACTCGGAAAAGTAATAGAGCCTAAACACTTCCAATCATATTGCGAAACTAATCGGTCAAGCTTAGCTCTATCAATTATTTCCAAATATTAATTGCATGCCGGTTGCAAACATGGATCGCGAGCAGAATAAATTTTACATCCAACAAAGTAATCATCTGCTGTCTTTTCTGTGGTTAACACGCAATTTACACTCATACATCCTACAGGCCGGACTAGTACATGGTCAGCGCACGACACTACAGTTCTGTCACAAACAAGTTCTTCTCTGCCCAAGCAGGAGAGGCAATTGGCCCAACATTGGAACTGTATTGGCAAAGGCCGGTCCTACAGAGGATCAGGATGGAACCATCCTGTTGCAATATTAGACAGATTGCATGTGCGGCTTGGGTGGTTGCTTTATGGACTATCAATTCCACCTCATATTCAGCTAATATGTTTAAAAAATGTTAGTCAAAGCTTCGTGCAGTATTAAAGTGTCGATAAGTCCCCTATTAGACATAAAATGCCAGAAGATGC
Source organism: Amblyomma americanum (assembly GCF_052857255.1). NCBI lineage: Eukaryota > Metazoa > Arthropoda > Arachnida > Ixodida > Ixodidae > Amblyomma > Amblyomma americanum. The sequence continues at coordinate 163,331,327 of NC_135500.1, read as the reverse complement.
AAGTAGCTTTAAATTTTGCCTTACTTCTTGTACTAAGGATGGAGCATGCTCAGATAGTCGCCTGTAAACTGTAACTAGTGTTATGGTCATTCCAGACACCTCAGGATCAAGTGCAAGTGACTCAGCTGTCTTAAATGCTAAATTTGAGGGTACGGATGACCATCTCGATTTGATAAAGACCGCTATGCCGCAGCCCCTTCTTCCAGGTCTGGTAAGGTAGTATTCTTGATACCCTGGAAGACGAAACTGATGTGTTATGTTGTGCGAAATGTTTGTTTCCGTCAGAACAAATACTTCATCTAGGTGCATAATATCTCGGATACAGACTAAAACGTGGCCCCCGTATATCTTAATACTGCGTATGTTAGCATGGATAACAGAAAAAGAAGTGAGATTTTTTTCAAAAACCGAGCCAAGAGCGGTGCAGTTGGGAATAGAATGAAACCGTACAGTCATTTTAGATCAGTTTCTGGATATCCTCTTTGGTTACCACTTTAAGTAAGAAGGTGCTGTCTTCCTTTCTGGCAAAAATCTTTCCATTCATTGTCAACACATATTTGTATTCTATTTGTTTCGCCTTGATCCGATCCATCCAACACAGCTCTTCGTTCGCCTGCGTCAAGTTCTCGTTCAAGTACAGAACTGAGGGGACAATCCTTTCTTCTGCAAGAGATCGAAGCTTGCTTCGAGCTAGAAGCCATGTGTCGCGAATGGATGGGACCGCAAACGAACAAGAACGGGTGGCGTCATATCCTTTTTGACAGGGCGACGATGTACCGCAACTATGTCTCCTTCTTTAAAATCGCTCAGCTTCATTTTTGTAGCCAAGTCGGCCGTACAGCTTTCAAGTGCTCACAATTGGGGAAAGAAAGACCATGCAATTCAAAGTTTGAAAGCCTGCTGTACTGCTCTGCATTATTTAGCTCAGCCCGAAGCTGGCTAATCGCTTCAGACTGTTATGACACCGTTGTCGTCAGTGCGGCAACTTTCTCTTCAAGGCTCCTTTTTGTAGCATCCTGAGCTGTGTTCTGAGCGACCAGACAGTCATAAGCTGATGACATACATTGTACTGAGTTCTGGAGGTCCGTAACCACTTGCTTCAAGTTCAGGACCTCATCGATCCTGCCTTTTAGAGCTAGAAGTGCGTCCACCTTTCCCTGTAAGGGTAAGAGGTCAAATGATATTGTTAATGCTTTCAAACTGCCGTCGCAGCGCTGTTAGCACTTGGACTACAGAAGCGTTGTCGGTAGTATTACCAGATTCAGACCGTGCGGGTACAACGATTTTTCCTTCTACTTGAGACGATCTACAGCCCTTGCACTTCCAAGAGTCTCTTTTCGCTTGGCCCATGGCTATAAAATGTATTATCAGCAACGCATGAGAATGATTTCCTAAGGTGATAACCATTTCGGCATTCTGTGCAAGTCAGGTTTCTACCGTCCTTAGGAAGAACTTTTGAACATACACGACAGTTTTTCACATCAGACATGACCGCAGGAAAACAGAGAAAAAGAACCAAAAAACGAAAAATTACACAGCGCAAGTGTCTCGCTTCAAAAAACATAGAGAACACAGGTGCAGTCGGCGGCAGATAAGGAAAAAAAATAATTTCAGTCTAGAACATACTCACCTGTCAAGCAAGAACATTTCCTATTAGTCAACTGCGCAGAACTGCCACCGACGATGATAATAATATTAATAATAATAATAATAATAATAATAATAATAATAATAATAATAATAATAATAATAATAATAATAATAATAATAATAATAATAGTAATAATATAATAATAATAATAATAATAATAATAATAATAATAATAATAATAATAATAATAATAATAATAATAATAATAATAATAATAATAATAATAATAATAATAATAATAATAATAATAATAATAATAATAATAATAATAATAATAATAAATATATTCACGAATCTACTAATACAATCACAGAAACCACACTCGCCTAAGCCATCACTGTGGCATGTCACGCGAGGCCTGTAAATCAACAGCAAGACTCGGCCGCAAAACTGACTATATATATATTTTTTTTGGGGGGGGGGGGGGAGAAAAGAAAGAAGACACTAAAGAAACCAAACAGATTGCAAGTAATACAATACCAAGCACAAAACCGGTAGAAACCGATAAGTTTTACAATGGCACAAAATTGAGGTGTAGAGTTTAATGCGAATATCACGTATACTCTCACATGAATTAATTTAAGGGAGGAGCATTAAATATGTCTGGAACATAATAAGCTCGAGTATATTTACCAAATCTGGTCCGTGTGTGAGAAACTGAAAATGCACGCATACGGCGTAAAAGCCGGGGAAGCACAGTGGGGACTTCAAATGTATCGCTCCAGAAATGGTTTAGAACCACGGTATAAACAAAAAGGGATCGAAAATTGGGCTTACACAGATTGTAAGTAACACTTTTTAACATGCATTTTAACAATCTATTTACACGTTGATGACAAATACGAGAACAATGAACAAAAGTTATGATTCCATACCTGAGTACATTGTAGCCTAAAGAATGAACCAATAATTTACTTCCCGAAATAGATAAAAGCATCTTAATACGATACAAGAAATAGACGGCTTTACGAAGTTTTGCACGTATGTAGAATAAGTGAATAGAAGAAAGAAGACCGTAATCAAACCAAATCCGCAAATACTTCACAGAATCCGAAAACTGTACTGAAGGGCAAGAGCAGTTCATACATCGGGATGAGTGTAGATAAAGGGGGTAAGAAAGTGACACTCTTGAGTGGGCTGCGGAAGCAAACTAACCTTGATTTAGAATGATTAATATCTATTGAATGCATATCAAACCAATCCATTAATTTTTTTGGAGTCAGGCTGAAGCATTGAAAATGCGTTGGAATAATAATAATAATAAGCCGCGGTGGCTGAGTGGTTATGGCACTCGGCTGCTGGCCCGAAAGAGGCGGGTTCGATCCCGGCTGCGGCGGTCGAATTTCGATGGAGGTGAAATTCTAGAGGCCCGTGTACTTTGCGATGTCAGTGCACGTTAAAGAACCGCAGGTGGTCGAAACTTCCGGAGCCCCCCTTCACTACGGCGTCTCTCATAGCCTGAGTCGCTTTCGGACGTTAAACCCATGTAAAACCAAACCTAATAATAATAATAATAATAATAATAATAATAATAATAATAATAATAATAATAATAATAATAATAATAATAATAATAATAATAATAATAATAATAATAATAATAATAATAATAATAATAATAACCACATCAGCTGAAGGGTTGATTATTTGATTAAGCAAAATGATTAGTTGAAGTTAGTTTATAGTAACTAACATTAATATACCCAATAATGAATACAAACTAATTGTTCATTTTATTTGATTAACGGTTTATTTTAATTGCTTGATTTCTTCATTAAATAATTACCAGCAGTGAATCATAATATTACTAAGTAACAGAGTTGTCAACAATACTCGAAATGCTTTCTCGTTTCCACACGTAAGGAGACGTAAGTGCATATTTAATTTTGATCATACAGCCATAAAATTTCGATATCAGAGCTGGTTGTGGTGGATGGCTCAGCAGTCATGAAAGCATGCATGGACCACAGTGCTCGCAAAAACATAGAGCTCAGAAGTTATGAGCGCGGGATAAAAGAGATAAGAAAACCTGGACGCATCGATCACGGTTTTTCAAACACCGTACGTTTTTCTCATCCTAATCCCTCGCCGCACGAAAGAGGTTCGTGTTCATGATCTCAGGATGCAAAAATAATGTCGTGTGTGTAATCTGAGACATTGCCTGTAAGGCTTCTGGCTACTTCGCGTCAGAAGTGCGTTTTCAAGATGAGCATTACACACGCGCACTCAACCCTTCGCTCGCTATCATATATTGCCTCTCAGAAAATTTCGTGGACGCATTTGTAGCAGCCTGCATATCCGACCAATTTCGGCGTGTGGCTTTTGGTTGGAGCAATGATAACGTTCATTACATAAATTTCCAGGTTCCTTCCTCTTGTTAACGTCCCGGTAACAAACGCGGTAATTTCCTGAGCGCCTAGTGTAATAATTAGTTAGCTCCCGCGCAGCGCCGAAACATCACTGGCGCTGATAACCTGAACAATGTGGCGTCCAATTATTTGTGCCTGGTATTTTCTGCACTTCTTCCAGATACTACCACGTAGGTAGATGCGTCATTTCCCATAATACCAAGCAAATGGTTCTCATGGGCCCGTTTTCATACTTGCCCTTTCCTAGATTAAAGAATCCAGCGAAGTTATTGGTCTGATAGTTTTAGAAATTTATGACTACAAATGTCTGTAATATATGCAAATTCACTCAGTTTGAAATATAAAACTTTTGTAGTTTAATTTTCTAAAAATGCTACGCAGAATTATTTGCAGTCCTTCAGGCATGCTAATACCAAAGGGCGTTGCCCGCCTGATTCTCGGTGAAGCATTTAGTAAGCAAAGTTAGATTGACTAACCGACGTCTGCAGCCTAAATTATGGTCAGATCATGCGACCAGTATACCTTCTAAGCCAAAGTTAAGAGTAAACTAGCAGTGAACCGCCCTAAACGTTGAACCATTCATCGGTTTGTCTTGATTTATTGCGTCACAATAAAATGCCATGTCGTGCAAGACAATCTCCGCGTAACTTGCTCTCACTGTAAAGCGTGCTCCGCCACAGTAACACTCTTCTAAAGGAGGAGAAAGAGGTTGATTCTGCAGGGGGTGGGGGGCGGTGTGATACTACAAGTTTCCGATAAATAATAACGACAGTACGAAAAGTGAGCGCCAAGAACGCTGTATATCGACCGAAACTCTTTGCCCTCTGCATATAAATCGACGAAACGTCAGGCGGCTCTAGGCACGACTAAACCAGCGAAAAATTTTGACAAAAGAAAAATGCTGCCAAAAACAAAATTTGTACTAATTACTGAGTTTACCAGGCGTGCGAGCAAGACAAGGGTCACTCCACATAATTTCTTTCTTTTCTGGGGAGCGGCAGGTAAAGTAAACGTATTCATTCCAAAATGCATAAATGGTTACCGTGCTCTAAGGGTGACGTAGATCCGCGGAGCGGTTTTCGGACTTTTCGAATTGCCTCCTTGGGCAATTTTCAACAACATCAACTTAGCAAACAAAATGCCGAGCTAATGTATTGGCCGTTTTAACTAAAATGGTATGTACCGCCTTTGTTGAAAGCAACCGGAATACGGTGACCGCGGAAAAATCGGGCTGGCAGCGAAGCGCCAACGCTGGGAGTCGCTAGCCCTCTTTGTTTGGGAGGATAGGCTGCACGACGTCCTGATTCACTGGTATCCACCTCTGGATGATGACAAACCTCCAGGTATACATAACGAATATTAGGAACAGCCTAACTACTTCTGGCAAAGATGGTACTTCGGATATCTCCTGGCTTTACTCTGGTACAATTCTGCTGAAGACAAGTGTGATGTTAAATGTTGGCTTACACTGGCCACGGAAAAGGCAACGAAAGAGAGCCTAATGGCATGCATCAATATATGGTCGATCTGCTGCGGAAAAGGCTCTCGAAAATAGCCGTTATGTAGCAATCCTTGAGATGGACGTTCCACCTTTCACAGGAAAATGGAAGACCGCGCCACATGCGAATGGTACGCTTTCTTGCGCAGGTGTAGGCCTCTCAGCCTGTTTTTGAACATAGAATATGGACGTCAGCTTAGGCCCGCTTGGATATATTGAAACAGCGCACTTCCCCGGCAACTTTCTTCAGGCACTGTCACAGATGGTGCTGAGAAGGGACAGCCACAGGTAGCTACTGCTAGTGGACTCCGACACTTGCGTGGTTTTCGCGCATTAGACTTCAGAGATCGGCCTCTCAGCAGCTAACACGTCAATATTCTTTGATATTAGAAGTACAGTTACCATGAAGGCACTGTTTACAAATTGACGATAATCTGACCGCAATTACAGCCTGTTTGAAGGACGTCGACAGTGAAATGACATCCCGGGAACCACTGGGAGTTTTTTTTTAGGATGGCGGGGCGGTGGGCACGATGATAATTGTGCCAGTAATGTAACGGTATATCTTAGGCTGGTAGCGTAATATTTTTTGACGTGAAATATAATTGACTAGAAGGTAGAAGAAAACACAACCAGATGCCGCCAGTGGGATCTGAACTCACGACCTGCTGCTATTGTAGAGAGTGACTCATTTCAAACGCGGTGGCATATATACAACAGAGGAAAGCAAAACTCTATCCTATTACTCCTGGAAAAATGTAATAAGGCCTAAAATGTTTCGAGATAGCTATTGAGTCCAGAACCCAGGGAGGAAGCTTAAGAAGAAGCATGGCGGCAGGAACAATAAACACTTTTTTTTAGAGTTGTCTCATGCAGAGTACAAGCACAGGTGCGAAAATAGTGAAGCTATGGGTGTGCGACAGTTTGAAGAATGATTTATGCTTCGAACAATGCAGCAAAAAAGCACAACGAAACGCTTTTGCTCCTCGAAAGGCAATTAAAAATTCTGACAATATATGTCCGCACCCTTGTCCGCATTGACCTAATCAATATATCTCCCATTATTATTAATAATATTCGTTAAACAACACATTTTTAATTTTTTTAAAAGTGACGGAGTATCTAACGCAATAAGTTGTAGTCGAGATAGCATCAAAGAATTCTTGCGGGTATAAACACAACGAAAGCAACGACAAGTATATGTAGTCGTCGAACAAACGCTAAGACAGCTTAATTCAGTTAGTGAGTTAATATGGTCTTCGTGAGCCCTGTGAAGAATATAACAGTCAAAAGCCGCAGTCTTTTATAATTTAACCGCGGTAAGCTATGGATGATACGAATTTTCAGCCGATGCCCTTTAAGAAGGTTAAGAATTTTGCAATATGGTTAACTGCTGCCGTTGATTGGGAGTGTATATATATAAAGAGTAGAAATTTTACATCGAAATCATCGCATGAACGCTATATGATGACATATTATTCAGACTCCATACGAGATGAAAACGAAATAGTTTACGCAGGTTATACGATTGAGAAGTATCAGTTTACAACATTCGTATATTGCCAGTGCGCTTTCCACGTTCTCTGGCTGAACAGTGGGAGCATTCTTGTTCGTACCGCCTATTCTGCGGTCATTTATTTGTTAATCCTTACAGAAACACTCAGTCCTACAGCTCTCGACAAATAGATAAACCGTAGAAGTAAGTAGCTATTATCTAATTCAGAGAAAAAAACTGCAATAATTTGTGTATATAGACATTCCAAATCAAAAGTCAAGTTAAATGAACCATCCCAGAGGCAACGGTGCAGTTTTCAGCCCGGAATGTGGATTACAAAATACGGGAACATATTTCCGCCCGCTTATCAAAGGCGCCAAAAGTTCTGTTGCGATTTACGCGCACAAAGGTTCAGGTTCTTGATTGTTGAAGAATGCAAAGAATAAATTTTGATGCCGATTGGCCAGGCCGTTCATCAAGTCCGCGGTCCAGCCCAGATACGAAAAATAAAGAGAAGCAAAACAAAAATTCACTCGACGTCCCGTCAAATGTGACTCTGCGCTCGTCGTAAAACAAGCACCTACGCAACACTCACGGCATTTTAAACCCTGTAGACACAGGGGAAGCGAGAAGGCCGCGCGCAACCCGCACATCCAACCAAAGTGACCTCTAGGCACGCGCCAGACTTCCCACGAGCGCCGTCTGTTTACCTTATCGCAAACATAGCGACCGGGAGGAATCTGCTTTGCAAATTTAACCCTCCCGACAGCGTCAACTGAGCGCCCGGCGACGCTTCCAGCGCAAAGGCCGAGCGTTGCCTTTTTGATACACACAGCCGCTCTCGTGCGGGTGGGAGAATTTATTTTTAAAGTCATAGAAACTCGGCAACACCAGATCTTTATGGACATTTTACGGGGCCATGGAACGAATGTGCGGGCAGAACAACTCTTTCAATTCTGTATTTTTTCTCTCTTTCTTCGGTGTCCCTATATCTCAGCGTCTATCTCGCTCGCAACGTGGTTGATGTTTGCCCGGCGCTTGTTGGAACATCGGGACGGGAATAAATTTTATATATGCGTCCCTTCAACAAAGTCCAGCGCCAGCTCTTCGTGTGACAGCGCAAGTTGAGAGCGTTCAAGTGGAATAAGAGTGAGGAATAGAAGTAAGAAGATCAGAACTCGCCTTCCGGCGTACCCTCCAACGTTTCTCGCCTCGGGCTCGAAGCGCGTTTGCTCGCGTTGCCAACGAAGCGCCCCGTCGAACCGCACGCCTCGCCGGCTTTCTCAAACAGGAGGGATGAGCCAGACTTACGTGCACAGTGTAGTCAGAAACGCTCGCCCGCGCCACACAAGAGGAAGAAGTGTATTTTCAGAACGTTCATCCATACTTCCTGCCTCGTCGTCATGTCTCCCTCCCCTATTTTTACCCCAGGTTTACCCGCTGTTCTTTGTGTAAAGTTTTTGTTTCGATGCTCTCCGACTGGTGGCTTTTTTGTAAACAATCACGTCTTGCCTCCCCAACTCTTCCGTACTCACTTCTTTCTGTTATTTTGTTGTTTTATTCAAGCCATTGGCTGGCAGGAGGTGGCTATTGCGATAGCCGAATGTGCAAAACTTCTGATTCGTGCTGTAAGTTCATCGTAGTCTTGTCTGCGCCTGCTAGGTGGATTGTTATTTGTGGAGTGAGAGGAGGAGTGGACGAAAGGAGCTCCCTTGGGCTGCTGTCCTTGTACTCGAACATCCGTAAGTTTGTGTGTGAAACGCCACAACCTTTAGCAGCTCGCGTGTGAAAGTAGAGTGCGCGTTATTGTTTTCACTTTGTTTCATTAGGGATTTTATATGACGAGGAGAGTGCATTCGTCCAAACAAATTACGGTTTCCTGTGCGTCGAAAATGCTTGTGATCCTCACTGAAAAGAGTTTGTCAGAAGAGCGTCTGCGCTTTTAATCCTTTCTCACTTTTGTTTTGGTTTTACTTTTTATCTGCTGCACTACCGGGCAGAGCTCCTGTGATAACCTGTCCACTTTTAATATTTCTTAAAGAAAAATGATCAATATGTGGACGGGAAAGTAAGAGTGGAAGAATTCACATCGCCAATAAAATTGATCCTGGTGAGTTAATTTAATACCTCGGCCACTTTGTGTAATCATCGGTTATTATATAGGACATTCCCAACTACTCTTGTGACAAATTAAACACATATAAAAAAGCAATCTGCTTATTCGAAACACAACCCGATACCCTCATACTATACATTTTATGCTCAAAATCATTAGCATATTCATGTGCACATAATTTAACATTTTTTCTTTGGAAATAGAAGAAGGTATCTAAGAAACATCTGCAAAGCACTGTTCGTAGGACGGGTCATTCTTATCATTTTTATGGAATTCGCTGAATTTTCTACAAGTACATAATCTGCTGTGTCACCCCGCAGCCAAGGGCTGGTAAGATGCCCAGTAAAATGCAATTATTGAAAATAACAGATCCCAATAAAACTGTAGAGAGAAAAGTTATATCACCTTTATACATATATCACAAAAAGCACTTCAAGGAGTGTAGAAAATTTTTCTTTGCTTTGACTGAGTTATCAGAGCTGTTCTGTATAACAGCGCTGTTAGCTCTATTAGTCTCTCCCAATACGGACTCTGACGTGCATGTAAGTTGGTTGGTGGAGCGCAGGTAAGTATATATACCATGACATACAGGCTTCTGACGACATGGCTCCAATGAGGCTCTATTTTTAAAAGCCAGGACAACTTTTGCCTTTTATTTCGTATCAAAGTACTGAACACCCTAAAACATGCTAGAAGAAATACGAATAGCTCTCCTCCAATATAAAGGCATTAAGGCATCCTTACTCACAAAACAATTACCACCTGCATTATTGCTGAACTAAATTATTTCCATTCATACAAAACCTATTGGTATTCCCCCTCGATGGAACAAGGACTATGGCGTTCAGCTGGTGAGCGTTGTTTTGCAGGTTAGATCCAACTAGCTTTTGCTACATTTTGACGTCGGCTGAGTGCGGAAACGAAGTTTTTTTTTCAAATTTAAGCGAAAGTTTAAGGGTCGCAGGTGGCAGAAATACATTTAAGGCTGCTCATTCTGGCCTGCCACTTTGCTCGTTCTTTATTTCTTGCAAACAAAAGCTTATTACACCCAAACTGCTCTACAACAAAGGCTGATGCGAACCAAGCGTCAGACTGCCACTAACACTGGTCTCGTATTGGTGAAGCAATGTATAAAGTGTTACCCACGGTATTCTGACTTACGTAACGTTTCACGTTTAGAGGTCTTCAAGCCGCTTTTTTCTTATTTAGCTTTCGAGTAACAAAAGAAGGCATTAATATGTCAGGCTACCAGGAGCACAGCAACAGATGCCAAACAGTGATAATCGTCACGTACAAATGCTTAAACAAACAGCAGATACCAAATAAAAGAAAAAACTTCGTCTCCTTTGGGTTCATATTATCAAGTACGTTTTCTTTCTAAAGAAACAAAAGATAAAGAATTGAAGAAATACCTAGAAAATACTGCACCTATCTCTCTTTCAGCATTTGCCTAAATATGATTTTGAACGCTGACAACGAAGTATGCGCGCGTAAAATCTTCACAGCGCACGTAAATTCTTGAAAAAGGGGACGTTGCGTGTTTTCATTTCGAGCATACAACAATGTGATAGTACTGATCGATCACCATCAATCATGCAGATAAGTTTTAATAAAAAGAATAGAAGCAGGCCACGGAGCCGTTGGTAGCCACTCACACCGACTACTCCTGAGCAACTAAATGTAAAATGAGAAAAAGCTTGCACCCCAAAGATTTCCATCTTTTGTGGGCATAAAAGCTCCTGCGGACATTGAATACAGAGTAATAAAATGGCCGTCAGGCCTTCGCACTCAGAACCTTAAGTTCAACTCAAGCAGCGTTTAACAAGCAAGAACAACAAAAACAAAGAAAATGAAGCATCAAAGTTTTCAACGTACGCTCGCCAATGGGATTTTTTCTTCACTTGCCATCGCTCCTTCCTGACAGGCAATAAATATGGGCATAACCCCAAAACTGATGCTGTGTAACACAGAACACTAGTAAAAAAACAGCGTGTATTTCAGAAAATTGCCATGGGCAGGAAGGGCAATATTTTATAACTGGGCTGGGACTCACGCACAGAGCTTTATTCTTAAAGCAGAACCTTTGCCATCATGTATGGCTATTGCTATTATCAGCAGGGTATATCGTGTATCGCGGTTCCCAACCGCGATAAGCTGCAGTTTGTTTTTGCATATGCGAAAAACAAGCATATGTTATTTCCTCCATTACAGTTTAGGGAACGCAAGAGTACATAAATCTCGCTTTATCAAACAAGCTTGCGAAGAAATGCTTGTGTCATGAAATATATGAGTATCCCCGGGTACGTGGAAGACAGGTAAGCTATTATTACTATAATAAAACAATGTTAATAATAAACAACGTTCACGGCCATTTTATTTCATCATAACCTTTCGAATAAACTTTTCGACTTCCTGAAACATCCTTTACTTTAGCAAGATTAATGACGAATATGCATTACAAACAGCGTCAGAGCTACATCAAGGTAGATCTATTTCTCATCATTCGGGATAACTAGTTAAATATTGTGATACCATTAATTCGCATGACTACTTTCTGTGATTCATATGGCATGTTAATTCAACCTGTGTCTATTGCAGAGGAAGCTAACTCCGGGTAAAGTTTCAATTATTCATAATGCAGCCTTTTTTGCGTCATTTCCGCCCACTGTGATCACTCCCCGTTTACACACACGGGGCGCACAAACTGCTGGAGATTTTCTCAGTGCAGAGTGTTCAGCCTGCGCATGATTCTGTACTAACAATGCATAAAATGCGCTTCAAACTATGACATAAGCTTTAACACTCATCGCTGTTTTCAAGTCAGCCAACAAGGGAAGGCTGGGAAGCGGCCCTGTGCGGCTCGGACCTGGAGGCCAAGCGGGCCCTCGTCCAGAAAGCATGGGAAGCGGAGGCGGCCAATAGCGTTTCGGAATAGGGACTGCCACCCAGCGCAACAACCATCCCCACGTCCCATTTTCAATTGATCACAGTGCAGAATTAAATGTTTTCTCCTCCTCCTCCTCCACCTCCAGTTGTTCAGCATCAATTTTCAAAACTTGTCATGGCTTATATGAGCGGTTTACAGAATTGGGTGGTAGGGACTTCATGTCACGAATTTGCTACTTTCGGCGTACAACGCCGTCTTCAGGTGTTTTGCCATCTGATATTGTAGATAGCTTTGACTAAAGTATATTGCCTTTGTCCCCTGTGCCTGCTCGGACCGACCAACTAGCCATACCTTTGAGCAACGCCGAACGTCGGCCTACTAGGTACCCGATCAGACTTTGTCTAGATAAATGAAATTACTTATCCTCGCTGTCGATGCCACGATAGCCGCAATGCTTAACATCATATCAATGAGAATAATGAGTGGAGTGCCAGGGCTAGCCAACAGCAGCACGGTAGTGAGCAGTAGCTGCCCAGAAAAGGGGAGGAGGTCAGCAGTAAAGAAAACCTCACGCACAGATACCGAGGCTATTAACAAGACGAGCTCTTTCTTGCGTGGACCGAAAACGATTTTTCAACCAGAGGGAGGAGTCGCGCAGTCATATACGGAAGCGTGTGCCTCCGGCTATGGAGGCACTGAGTGCAAGGTGGACCACGGCCAGCTCACTACTTGCGGGCTCATTAATACACCCGAGTGACGATCCGCAAACCCGGATCGGGAAAAGACAGCTTTGAGCCCATAACTCGCGAGCCGTCACTTTGAAACCTGATGCCGCGGCAGCTAAGAACGCAAACGTAAAGAGCGTTCGGAGTTGCCTAAAAAGGGCGCTGCCGTGTACGAAAAAGGAAGGATAGATGAAGAGAATATGAAAGTGAAAAGAAAGGAAAGCTCTATAGGCACGCTATTGGGGCGCGGTTCCTTTGGCCGATTGCGCTTGATGCCAGCGCTCCTCTCTCATTGGCTGTGTTTCGCGAAGGGCCCCCGGTCGCGACAGAGCCTTCCATTCTCCTCAGCGCAAAGTGACATTGATGGATCACCGGGCGAAGTGCTTACGACCCAAATCACAAACGCCAAACGCCTGCCAGTCGCGCAGAGTGCGGAATGGAGCGTCAGCCAGGAAAAGGAAAGTCCCGAATGGGTGATAGAGGAGCGGAGGGATGGGAAGAGCTCCACGGCGCGCTCGGGATCCACGGCGCGGCGCATCACAGGGCGGCGAGACAAAGTGATAAGGGAGCGAGATCGAGGCCCAGATAAGGAAGACGGACCGACGCAGCAGCCATTGTGTTAATGACGGGATAAAAGGGGAGGCTTTCCTCACGAATAAAGAACAGGCTGGCGGACAGCGAGAGAGGTGAGAAGTGGCGGCCAGTGGGTGCGACGACAGGGTTTGATCTTCCACCTCAATAATTGTTAATATTGGTTATAGTTAGAACTTTGAAAGCGTGCTGTTGGTAAATAAGTACTGCACGTAATGTAATAATGTTTATCGCCATCATGCCATTTCTAGACAGGCAGCTTTTATCCTGCTTTTTTTATTTCTAGAACGGAAACGATGAGGCATTATTCCTTAAAGCAAGAATCCCGCTTGCATGTGGCAAATATTTCAGCTCACAGTTTGGGAATAAGTATTGGCAATCTAATTTCACTTAAGCTGGTGCACGTTATGCAAGCTACGACCACTGCAGTTTACCAAGCTGTAATACTTGCGTTTGAAGTGTGATTTATCTTCTGATTGCAAAAATCCAGGTTTTTCCGGCTCAATGAGCGTGTTAAATGCATTTTCTCCGAGCCCCTAAGCCTGTAATCTTCGGTAATACTGTTCAGAGGGATCCAGCTTAAATAAACAGTAGTAATACTTGCAGCATTTGATACTTTCAGTTTTACATCCGTGAGGGAGTGCAAACTTTAATCAACAGAATGCCGCGGCGAGTGCATAAAAAGCAGTTGTTTGATATCCGACAGTTCTTTACAGAACATTTCATGCTGCTACGGCGATGTTTATCCGAGGCTCGCGCAGCTGTTTACTTGGCACTTACGCTTAATTAAATCTTTGTTTCTAGTTTTCATCTTCCTGTATGAATAACTCCTGCTTAACATACAGAACAAAAATCCCACGCACTTTCACAGACCGCTACTATTGATTAATCAGAACAATGTATTTCCGTTGGTGGGATGGACTTTGTAGACATCATCTGGTAAGTAGGACCGTATGAAACTATTGCTCTCGCAATATAATTAAACTGCGGCTTGCTCCCACTTAATCAGTACGAAAAAAAGAGCAGGCGGAAGATGCGACATCAGTTCCGGCTAATGGGCAGGGAGGTTGGCGCTTCTCTTTTCTTTGGGTAGTAAATACTTAATTCAAAACCTGATTGCCCCACCTCACCGCAGTTTTAATTTGCTTAACGTGCAAGGCTTTCCAAGAACAGGCACTTCGTGATTAATTCGAGTTCTTGGGGCGCTCTCGCAATATATACATAGTTTCAAAGATTCCGTAACAAAACTGGGAAATTTCAAAGTGGCAAATATTTTATTACTCTTTTGTTTCATTTTTTTCTTGGCAAGCTTGGTGAAACTTCCCTTTAAGTTTCGTTCATAGAATGATTTGGTTGTGCAACCATAATGCAATGCCGTGATTTAGAAACACAAGAAGCAGTTTGCTTAAAGTTTAAAATATTCGCGGCTCGTCCATTACTTTTTGCTACCGGGATAAATTGGTGTTTTCTATTCAAAATAAAAGAAACTCCGAACAGCGATATTTTCAGCCAAGAATTAATAACGAGCACTGGGGTTGTTTTAAACACGGTGCTCATAAAAGATTTCCCGTAGGCGTCGACCCGGCTTACTTCGCCCATTTCTTTAACATCTGGAAAGAAAAAAGAAAATCACCAAGCATCGAAGAAGGACAAAACTGTTAGTACTATATTCTCAACCTCTTCGATGCCACAGGAAATAAAACATATACAAACTTTAATGCTTACAGATTGCCCTCTCACCCGGTAATCTATTGAGGGCCACTTTGACAGCCGATCATCCGTTATTCATGCGTTGTTTAAGTGCACTTCAGGCGACGTTGCCTCCAAAGCTGCCTCAAACTCTAAAGCACGAAACGCAAAACTTCTTCCCTTCAGTGGGTGTGCTTCCAGACATCATGCATTTATTAGAGGGCGTGTCCCGGGATGGAAACGTCAGAGAATATTTTCTTAGAGCTTAGGTCTCGAAGAAGAACAAAGCGCACTACGCCTACGCCTATAGGCGATCACTACGGCAGAGCTCGGGGGAGTCGGAACGCGCAAAAGCAAGATCTTAAAGTTTAATTGAGAGCGAGATATCAAGGCTCAAAACCGTTTATTAAAGTTGGAGTTCACAATCTCCTAGTGATCGGAACCTTTGAATAAAAAAACAATTGTTCCCAGGGCACCCTCTAAGCTAACTTAAGCTTAACCTACATTTATTTAAAAAGCTAGTTTTATTAGTTGTTGGGAAATGTCTTGAACGTCCGTGCTATCCTCTTTCAAGAACAATTTTTTTTATTTTATGAAAGTGGCTGGCATTGCGCAGCCGTTGTTCCCACGTTAAACATTATCCCAAGTACCTCCAGCAAATTTAGAAAATATTAATATCAAAAAAGCCCTAACCCCGACAGAAGAGCTACAAAGCTACTTATTAAAAACTAGTTTACAATAATTGAGGCAGCGCCTACAAATTAATACTTCGAGATGTATTTCACCTGAAACAACGTTTAGCATACCTGGTGCCTAAAATTAAGCTTTCATCATTTTTAATAAACGATATAGAATACCGATAGGCTGCATTTGCAAGTACAAGTACGTTTCGACGGCAGGTTCAGCGGGAAAGCCGAAACAGCGTGACAGAGTAACTGTTGTTCTTAATATGCTAGTCAACGGTACCCATTGTTTAAAATTTTTCAGTAACTTCATTTACCATGCGAGTTTGTATCGGACACTCAAATGTGGCCGCATTCATTGATTGTTTTGTTCAGTATGATTCTCGTGTATCCGCTGAACCGTGATGTTTCATTTCAATTGCCATCCCAGTCTCTGTATTTATGCAACCAAGTCTTCTCCGGGTGTCACGCAGTTGTTGCGATGCGCGTTTTTCTCTCACAGTGCCGTAGAGCTAAATCTGAAGTAGATAACAGTAGCTCTTCTTATTTGACAGTTGCACGCCCGTAAGTAAATGGGCACCGAGCATCACGAATTTCAAAACGTAACTTTGCTTATTGCATTAATGTTGTTGTCGCCGGCATCTCAGAGCACGGGTGTGTTCAAGAGCTCTGTGAAATGAACTATTCTAGGAATACAACCGTCTCTAACAAGAGGGTAAGCACGAGTTACAGCAGGGAAGATAATCAGAAGGAGGCTCAAGTTGCCTCCCACTGGGGAACAGGGAAGCGGAGAGGTGAAACAGAGAAAGAGTTGAAGTGATAATTAAGGACGTCGATTAGGGATACGCGCCTGGCGAACTCGCAGCCTTTAGCCATAAGTCCCTCTAAGTTTCTGATCTAAATATCCGCGGCAGCCTTAGTGACTAAAGAATTCAGCTGTAGTTCTAGATAATTAGGGTTTACTGATACTGGCAATGGACCCATAAATTCGTGTCCGCATTATAATATAGACTACAAGTCGGCAAAAACAACTTTATACCTGCCAAACACGCCTGTCTTGAGCTATTCATCGTTCGCTTCTGAAAATTGTGAAATCATTTTATTGTACACCCGGTATAATGCTGGGAAGACGGTAGATCGCTTAGCAGTGCATATTTTCCCGTACCTCAACTGTCGTATTTATGGTCCTAAAGGGTTTATTTTATTTTCTTGATTCAATGGCGATGTACGTATTTTAATTCTTCAGCGTAGAGGAGCTATTCTAGGCTTAGGAAGTCCAGAACACGCGTCGCGGAACGGTCAGAAGAAACGCAAGAATGAAAGCGGAAAAAGCAAACCATGAAAGCTTACACGCATCGAAACCCGACCAAATGAATTCCAACACGGGTGTTAAAGTTGCCTTAAATTTTTTATTTATTTATTTATTTATTTATTTATTTATTTATTTATTTTTATTACAATACCCTCAGGGCCCGCAGGGCGTTATAGAGGGGGTGGGTGAAAAAAGAAAAAAAAAACAGTAATTAGTACAAGCAAAGGGCAAAAAGAAGGCAAATATCATGATGCAGACGCTTGTTCGATGACATACTTGGTGATAAGTGGCTTGAAAGATGACGCTTCTTAATGCAGGTGATATGGGGTGAAAGGTGGTTCCACTGAGTGTTAGTCTTCAGTAAGAAAGACTTAAAAAGCACATTCGCTTTACAAGCCGAGATGGCAACTTTATGTGGATGATCAACACACAATGATACGTGTGATGGTATAGAAGAAAAAAATTCGTGTTTTAGTGTCTTGTTATGAAATAAAATGCTGTGTAAATGTCTAAGCCGCGAAATATTTCTGCGAACTGAGAGATTAGTCGGACCAAGTTTAGATTTCAGTAAATAAGCACTAGCCGTGCGAGAATAATTGGAAAGGATTAAGCGAGCTGACCGATACTGAACAGATTCTACAGTATCGATTAAAGTGAGTTGTGCGGGGTCCCATATTGATGCTGCGTATTCTAAATTCTAGCTTTGGCCGTATTGGTGTTTAATGTAAAAGTAACTCCAAATGGGATGGAGCCTGAGAGAATTTTCTGCGTATGCAACCAAGGGCACGGTTTGCACTAATAATAATATATTCTATGTGCGTTTGCCAAGATAAGTTGTTATTAATGTGAATTCCCACATATTTATAAGACAAAACATTCTTTAATGAAGCTCCATTAATCTTGCAATCTAACGTTTTAGACGGGTTAGATTGGAGTGAGATGGAAATAATTTTGCACTTTGAGGGATTGAGAACCATAGACCATCGCTGACACCAAATTAAGACGTTATCAAGATTGGACTGAAGGAGGGAACTGTCGTTAACGTTATGCATTGGACGAAAATAAGCACGGTCACCAGCAAAAATCTTAAGGGAAGAGTTAATTCCAATCGGAAGGTCATTATTATAAATATAAAAAGTAAAGGACCCAAAACAGAGCATTGGGAAACACCAGGTATTTTCGCACATGGAGATGATATAAAGACTCGTTAGCTGATACAAACTGGGTGCGGTTAGTCTAGAAACATTCAATTCATTTAAGAAGATTAGGCTCAATATTAAGGAAACTCATTTTAAGAAGGAGTAAGTGTTGCGATACCTTATCGAAAGCCTTAGCGAAGTCAAGAAAAATGCAGTCCGTTAGTAAACCACTATCTAAAGACGACGCTAATATATTAGTGAAACACACAAGTTGAGTCACTCAAGAAAATATTTTCCGGAACCCGTGTTGACAGAAGCTTAAGAAAAAGTTACTTTCCAAAAAAAAGCGAGGTTAGAATATATAATATGCTCTATAAGTTTACAAGGAATGCTTGATGATGAAATTGGTCTGTAGTTAAGAGAATTCGGATTACCTTGCTTGAACAGTAGAACCACCCTAGCTACCTTCCAGTCAGCTGGCATTGTGGCGTGTTCGACAGACTGGGTGAAAATGTGCGCTAAATATATACAGGAATAAACAGAAGTGTTCTTCAAAAACATTGAAATATTGTTGTCGACACCGCAACTGGATGAAAACTTGATGGTTTTGGTTTATGGGGATTTAACGTCCCAAAATAACTCAGGCTATGAGGGACGCCGTAGTGAAGGGCTCCCGGAATTTCGACCACCTGGGGTTCTTTAACGTGCACTCACATCGTACACTACACGGGCCTCTAGAATTTCGCCTCCATCAAAATTCTACCGCCACGGCCGGGATCGAACCCGCGTCTTTCGGGCCAGCAGCCGAGCGCCGTAACCACTCAACCACCGCGGCGGCGTTGGATGAAAACTTGAGGCCCTGGAATAACGTCACAATGCCAGCAAAATCGATGACAATGGGGTCCATCGGAAAGAAATTGTACTTAAGCACTTCAGGAGTAACATCGAAGAAACAATCAGAAAATGATTCTGCAAAGACAGTATTTAAGGCAGTGAAACATCCTTCTCTTGTCATTGTATTCCCAGCACTATCAGAAAGTTGAATGACTGTTCGTTCTTTAGGACTGATAATGTTCCAGAACTTAGATGGATTAGTAGAAAGGAGTGATGGCAGTGTGTTGCTTGGCTTCTTTGAAAGCTAGTCGGTAAGATCTGAGAACATCACCATATGCGGACCAACCTTCCGCAGTGTTTGCACGTTTATCAAACTGAAAGAAGCGGTTCTTTTTATTCCAAAGTCGTTTCATGGCAACGGTGAACCCCGGTGATCCGACTTTTCTTGAAATTCAGCTCATTGGGAAGTACTTATTGACTGGCGACAACACTGTTCTTAACTAGAGCCCAAATTTGGTCAACGGTTCGCTCAAAGAAGGTAGGCATGCAGTTATCTATGAAGAGTGCTAGTTAGCTGCTAATTGATGTGTAGTCACCCCTGAAATAGTCTCTAATTTTACTAATTCTACTAACTTTTTAATATTAAGCGCCGTTATTTCGAACTGAATAAGACAATGATCACTCAAACCGGGCATGTAGGCTACACGATTTTGAAGATCAGGAGCAGTAGTAAAAATTAAGTCTAACAGGTTAGACGTGCCAGAACCAAACCAGATGCGCGAGTGGTCAGAATAATATTTGACGATGATGAAAGCGTTTAATGAAAATCCAAAAGGCTTGAGTTACGGGAAGACTGATCGGATCCCTAGTCCAGAACACCATTGGTAAAAACCGCTGCCCGTGCTCTTTGGACGAGAGCTTGTCGTTCTTGGAAGTCCGAGCTGGACAGGGCCGCCTCCCAGCCCTCCCACATTGGCTGATTTGTCATGTCAATACTGCTATTTTCCCGACAAGCCCATATCATAGGGAATAAGGTCGCCTTCTGGCCACAAAACCTGTACTGCGCCGAGAAGGACTCGGCGCAAGAATAATTGCATTATTTAAGAGTAATGCTTGATAAATGTGGACAGCGGGGCACCGCTTTCATCATCATCATTAGCCAAACTATGCCCACTGCAGGACAAATTCCTCTTCTATATTCCTACAGTTAGACCTGACTGATGTGTTCATACAGGAGGCGGTACCCAAGTACAACACCAGGCAGGCCAAATCCTGCTCTCGCGAAAAAGTGCGTTCTAGGCTTTGGTTGCCGAGATAAAGCTGCACCCTGGGTCTGGCTATTAAGTTCTAGCGACACTTAGTTTCTTTGTTCTTATTTGGTGGATAATTGCAGCGGGATCGAGATTAGAACTCCGGTCCTCTTGCACGCAAGGCTGATGCTCTACCTCTATTCCGTAGTTGATCGCTTCTCTATGCGAGACATCAATTTACTTCTTTGTGTACTGAAATATTTTGTTAGGATTTTATTGCAGGGAGAATGAAAATGAACGAGCACGTTCTTGTTTTCTTGTGCAGCCTTGCGTCGACGTATGAGATGAAAGCAAGCACAAGTAAAATTGTTTGACCATAACTAAGTCTAAAAACTAGTGATGCTTCCAATTTACTGCCGCCCTTATAGCTAAGCGCAAGGTTAACTCCAAGGCTGCGCATAGAAAAAATAAGTCGTTCATGGCGAGCCAGGTACACACAAATCCTCGACCCAACCAACGAGACTTTGCAAAAAGTTACAGACCAAGTCAACGTACTTTATCGCGGGGACTTCCCAACTGAGCCCGTGTTTCGAAAGCGTTAGAGTCAAGCCCGAAGAAGCTGTTTCCAGCGTACTTCAAGAATCCGTACTATAGCAGTCATGCGCCCACAATCCGGAGAAAATTAATTCATTACAGAGTAGTTTCTGTAAAGCCATGGTAACCAGAAGGCACGCCGACCTCCATTTTTCATTTATTGCCCGACTCCACCGACTCAGGCGCGTAGTCGCTATTTCCCACCAGTTTATTCATCCAAGCCTCCTTCAAGAAAAAGTGGGATATTCTGCATCTCAGTTCGTCTCCTTCTCACTCGTATAAAAAACCGAAGAAAAGCAGGCGTCGAAGAATATCAGACGTAAGTCCTCACAAAACAGCTTAAAAACAGCGTCAATACCTCTGAGTTACCAATACTGCATTTGGCATGAGTTCATGCAAAAAAAAAACTTGAGGTGAGAAAGAGGAGGGGGGAAATGGGGGCGCTTAATACTGGTCTTTAAGAGTAGAACGTCACAGCGGTATCAGGTCGCGTTAGCGTTTCTTACCGGACACTCACACAACGACCTAATTCCTATTAACATACGAATGGTTACTCATGTGCGCATCAGTACATTTCTCTAAGGCAGTTCACTGTGTCATAGTCAAAGATTAAATTCAGCTTTATTGGGTCCAACTTGATTTAGCTTGCCTGCGTCGCAATCTGAAGATGATTGGACTAGATTTCCCCCCAGGTCCTAAATAATCCATATTTTTTTCAACTAAATTACTTTCTTTTGGACGCAGCAACCTCGCTGCCAAATTTGGTGCAAGTAAAAACCTTGTGTGACCTGTTCCTTAATTTTCTTAGTTATATGCTTCCTTAAAACTTCTTTCTGGGCGGCGAGTTGGTGCGTAATGAATTACTAAAGAGTTATAGCGCAAACACAGACTACAGCGAGGCGGCACACATACACAAGCACTTGTGTGTGTGCCTTCTCCCGGTGGTTGTCTGTGTTTGCGCTATAATTTTTACTAAATCTTCGCTTCCATCGAGATTTTGTGGCGACAGCTACACTGGGCTACCAGTCGAGCATTTCGTGGTATATGTTTCGCCTTAGGCCAGCGACTACGACGACGCCGTCTTTTCTTTGACATAGGAGCCTTAAAGCTACTGTGTTATACGATCAAGCAGAAAAAGATCAACCACTCGCATGCTGAGATCGAGACAAAAGAAACCGGCCACATGTCATCGTGAAAAAGGGCAAAAACACGCCTTTCCTTCCCCCGTCGCAATCCTTAGGCTGGCACGAAAAAAAACAAGAAAAATAATCCTGCGAATGCCAAGGCAGGACTACTGCGGCAGCTGCTCAGAATAACGAAGCATGCGCACGACAGCGCACGTTGGAACTACATGCAAGCGCAGATAGAAAACATGAGCGATATGTACCCGTCTAAATACAAAAAAACTAAGATTCCAAAAGGACCCACCCTGGAACTGAAGATGCCATCCGTTTAGCATAGTATTGCTCGCGGTAACACATCACGATGGCGCAAATCGACCTTTAGTCTCTACTACAACACCCAAAAAGCAGCCTTATTACGTTTCCACGTTATGGCAGAAAAGACGCGACGTGTCTTGTATTTATTTTTTATGCGATCCTTCGAAATTTTAGGAAAGAAACAGCTGCGTGTATGAAGGAAATCATTTTACCGTTGCGCTATATTTCGGACTTTTTATACCAGACATTAAAGCCAGTACAACTCCTCTTCAACCGCTCAAATGAATTCACTGTGAGCCGACTGTCAAGTTAATCTAAGGTACGAGGCGCAAGCTTTCAGTGCGAGTTTTAGTTAGGTTTGACTAGAGCTCTCACTGTGGCAAAAAAAAAGAAAAAGTATAGCTAAAATTTAATACCTGCAAATTTTATTAAACGTTGAATTCCAACAAAATCTTTCAAAAATAAGAAATTGCTCCTTGGTGCTCTCTTTTTATTTCTGATGCCTAATTAGGTTATTATAGTGTATTCGCTCCCGCTCCAAGTTTTTTTCTATATTCAATTTTTTTAGTAAAACAGAAAAATTATGAATATTACAAGAGTTCATTTCTGGCAACATATATCTACTAATCTAGCATTTACCTGAGGCGACTTTAAAATTAGCCACCACTTTCAAAGTATTTAAAAATTGAGGCAGGTTTATTATCGCCGTGATATTGCGTTTCTGAACTGTTCGCAAAGAGCAGATAAATTTTAATATAGCGTACGCAGACATACCCACACGTTAACAGAAGCAAAAAAAAAAGACGGTGTTTCGCAGTGCGCATGCAGTGCGCATACGCGAAACTCGTATTTCAGACTAAAACGAAGCTAAGCTCGCAAGTTGCGGACGCTATTTTTCGACTTTAGCGTATTTGGCTCTCGCATGCGCAGGTATATAACACGATGATGCGCTTTTAAGGGGGCCCCTCACTTTACATTGAATTCGCATTCATTTTTCGCTACGTTCGCTGGCATTAAGTGGAGTACCTAACTTCAGTTACGTCTAGTCCCGCCTATAAGAAATTGAATAAAGATAAACTTGCTCGATTCTTTAGTTTGATGACACGGGCGCTGCTAGGCCTGACGGCAAGTTCCGGTTTCTTGAAAAATAGCGCTGTAAAATAAAAACCGAACGCGATGACTGCAGCTGCTCTTACGGTGTGTCTGCCTTTGGGTACATTCAAGTGTTTATACGATATCGGCATTTTGATTTGAAAGTTCACCGGCTATTTTTGTTCTGCTGCATATTTGTGCGTGCGTGCGTGCGTGCTTGTGCGTGCGTGCGTGCGTGCTTGAGCGCGCGCATCACAGGGGCCTCTTAGTTACCTCGTATACGTCATGTCCCGCTCCCATTATGGTTACCCTAATCCTACCATTTTCTAACACTCTCAATATGACGCTTTGTAACTCCACAACTACACTTGCCCACTGACTGTGTGGCTCATACAGATTAATCATTTTCTCTACTCGGCATCCCGTCGCTGGTGATGCACATTTCTGTCTGCGAATCTCAGTTTAACTGAAAATATCTAAGTAATTCCAATTACATGATCGTAGCGATCAGCCACGGCGCGAATAATGTAAAGACGCCGCCATATGCTTCACATTTAATTGGAGTCATGTTTGGAATTCAGAGCAAAAGTACACTGTTGAAAAATGCGCGACCAAATGGCCGCATGGTGACCTCATCATGCCCGTAACACATACTAGACCTACAGATGTAGGAGCACAAATTGAAAGAGGAAAGAAATTAGATTGCGCTGACAGCACATTTAGCGCATGCTTTAGCTCGTTGCTCACTCAGCACCTCCGGTTGGAGGCTGCCTCGGCGTTAGCGAAGTCGCTGATCGCCGTCTTCCGCATAAGTGCTCAAGGACATTACGCAGTTTTTTTCTTTCCTTGGGCTAGTCATTAAGACGAGTACCAGATGCCTGCGTCCGCAAATAACTTAGTCCACCGAGAAATCAGCGTGCTCATTCCTTTGCGCTGCGGTGCCGACCCCTTTTACTTTCTCGTAGAGGGCTCAGGGCTAGGCGGAGTTATCGAAATTAAACCTGCAACAATTTAAATCATGCGGTATTTTACGTACCGAACTGTTGGCTTGTGTTTTAAAGAAAAAGGATGGTTACGAGGTCATTTAAACCACTTGGTCTATATTTTTTTCTGGTTTCATTTCTATAAGCACACTCGTACGAAAACCTAAATGAGTCTCCTTTGCTAAACGTTGCCACAGGAAATTAAGAAAGGTGTTGAGTCGTAAAGAGGAAACATTAGCTGGCAATCCCTAGCTGCAACTCCTGCTGTGCGGACGCAGTCGACGGAAGAGTCTTTAAGGAACGAAAGTAGCTGAACGTATGCATTTGCTTACGCATGCATTTACCAAATGCACGAATACGGAGGCGAACAACTTCATTTTCACTTTAATTTGCAGACATCTATAAGCTTAAACATACCGAACCAGTTCACAACCTCACGCTTTCGCCTAAAACGGCAAGTTTTTCATACACTTTTGAAGCCGGTCGGTTATCACAGGACAACGAAGAGCTATGCTTGCTTTGGAGGGTATCAGGCGTCCGCACTTCGTCAGTCAATTCACCGCGAATGATGGATGCACTCCACGACGTACTCTGAGGCATCACTCCATGACATCACTCCAGGTTACTCCATGGCGTACTTCCTCGTCCACTCCTTCGCGATGGCGTTGTAGGCCTCCTTGTCCGTCTTGTATACGTTGGCCACCTCGGGCACGAGCGGGTCGTCCGGGTTCGGGTCGCACATGAGCACCATGATGGACATGAGAACAGTGGCTATGGTCAGGGAGGGGCACCACTGGGACTTGAGGATGTCCAGGCAGATGTAGCCATTGTTGTTAATGTTGGGGTGGTAGATTCTCGTGTTGAATTTCACCTCGGGCGGCTTGAATGGGTAGTCTTCTGGGAAGCGGATTTTGAGCTTGAACACTCCTGCGGATAGACACAAGAGGGGCGCCGTTCACATACTCTCTTTGCAAGCGAACTAAAACTTTCTTGTTGTCAGCAAAATTCCTCCACTGAGCCCGTGCGTTGTACAAAGGCCTTTAACCACCTACAGGCAGCAGCGCACTGATACCCCCCCCCCCCCCCCCCCGGGATAAGTTTTGACTAATTTGAGTGCTTTTGGGAAGGGCATGATTCGGCACTCTAATTTTTTCTCACTTCAGCACGGAACAGCAAGTGAGTCAATTAAGTTATGACCAATAGTAGGAAAGTATAAGTATATTGGATCAAATGACGCAGATGTTTGCAGTTGAACCGCTCTCTGCAAGTCTCAAGCAGTCGCTTTTCCTAAACACAGCGCCACCACCGTTGAAATTCCCCAGCTTTGGTTAATATGCCGCTCGGGTGGGAGCGACGTCTCCAAGCCTGCACCATAAGAACACTAAGCATGGTTTCTCCAGAGCTTGTGTTTAAATTTTCTTGCCGTGGTGCCAACGTCCGCGTAACTATTTGGGCACCTGCAATGGGCGCCGAGAAGAGCAAACTAGATGTGCTTGGGCCACATTTGAGTTAGGCCGGCGTGAATAGAGATGGGTATCTCGTTAACTCTGAAACACTGGCTACCTTTAGCCGCGACTTATAATTTAGAACTACTCGCTTTGTCGTCGATTATGTGTATGACCGGGATAAACGCCTTTATATCACGAAGGTTTAACAATCTGTCATTATCGTCAATATCGAGCCAACTTCAGCGTATTTGCACTGGGGCTAACAAACTATGTAACCTTACTACACTACGTATGCTCAGTGGTAAAGCGGGATACCCCTCTCAGTTACACGGCGCAAATGGAGTCGCACCATGCAGGTGCATAGACCCCTTGAAACATTACCTATTATAGCTCACTCAAGCACATGCACCCTGCAGTACCCTCACGCCTTCCCGGTCAACCAGTAACGCTGCTAAGGAATCTGCTCGACCGGCAGATCCAAGTTTTTAGAAAACTAGGGCACTATTGCACTTGAGACCTCTCAGTGACTGCTCTCAGATTTGGTGGCTATACGAACAAGCTGCGCCCCTAACTCATATGTGGTGGTAAACGAAGCTCCTCGAGACAGGGAGTTCGATTGCACTCTGTGAATAATTTGATAGTTATTTCCACAACCTTCTTATCAAACATGGTTCCTCCTACTCCCCCCACTCCCGCCGCCGGAGAGCATCAGCTGCCTACAGCAAGGTCTGCATGGTTCTGAGCTACCTGTATGACATTGGTCAAAGGGCACATTCACAATGGACCATGGGAGTCTCCAGTTGCGACGCGTCGCGCAAATTCCATTTACCACAAAGTGACTTTCATGGAAACCTATCGCCGTATAAATGAATGAAAACAATTTGGGCACCATCCCCTCGTGTCCTTCAGGCGGCAGCTTCGTTCAGCGGGAAAAGGATTAGCATGTCGTCGTACCTTTCTCGAATGGCGAGTCATTGGGCCCGACGATGGTGGCCTGCCAGAGGAACAGGTCGGCCGGGTCCACGGGTCCCGCGGAGCAGTTAGTGGGTGGATCACGGCTGATCTCGCGCAGTTCCCGTTGGATCTTGGCCAAGGCCGGTTTGCCTACCACTTTGGACATGGGCGCCGCTGCGCCTCACGGCGGCGCTGGCCCTCCGACCGCCCACAGCATTACTCGGCGGCCGACGTCCCAACTACAGCCGCCCACGGCGACTACGCTGCGCCAACTCCGTTGTCCTCTTCTTCTTTCGCATGGCAGATCAACGCTACGCGCTAGCAAGAAAAAGAGTGGGCGCGATGTGAACGGCACATGCGCAAGCGTCACCCATGATGAATTACCACACAGAGGGAGTGAAAATTGGATACATTAAGGGGAAAACCCAGTGATGAGAGAATCGCATTTATTGATACAAAATGACGTTTTTCTTTTTCTTCTTCTGTGACTCAGGTTGCGGTTGCTCCTATATTAACGGGCTATTGTTAAGGGTACTGCGTCCAAGAAAAGCCTGCAGCGTTGTCGGCGTCGGCGTCATTAATAATGAGCGAAAATTCTACGAAAAACCGCCAAGAAACAACCTGGTGGGCCACCTAGGTCATGTGATCTTACGGTGTCACCCCAACCTACCCACCGTATTGTGAGCAAACTGCACACCATGGCAGGTGCAGTTAAATGAATGATTAGCCGAAAGAGTTTACTCCGAAAGAGCAGCCTGTATCGCACTAGCACCACCGGTGGCAGCACCTGTCATTGCAGGGCAGTGCCGCATCGCTTAACCGCTGCACCACCGCGCCACGAGTGGTATGAGGACCCCCAGGGATATGTGAGTGCAAAGCTAAGCATAATCAATCCGCGGGCAATCAATCATTCACGCGATCGTGTCATACCCTTAAGGCATAGCTTAAATGTCACTTCCGGTTTTTTTGCGGCGGTAAGCACTCGCCTTCTAAATGAACGAACCAATTGTGCCTTTAAGTAGAAAGTATCTAACAAGCTTCTTTAGGCCATAAGCCTCCAAGCCTATTGCCCTAGTTTATTCTGTGCCAAATCGGTTTTCATACCATCTGACGTCGGAGGCTTAGAAATAAAGGACATGCCTTATGCAAGTTTAACGTCGCAAAGCGACTCTGGCTATGAGGGAAGCCGTAGTGAACAACTCCGGAAATTTCGACCACCTGGGGTTCTTTAACGTGCACTGACATCGCACAGTACACGGACCTCCAGAATGTCGCCTCCATCGAAATTCGATCCCCGCGGCCGGAATCGAACCCCCGTCTTTCGGGTGAGCAGCCGAGCGTCATAAGCACTGCGCCACCGCGGCGGGGTAAAATAGAGAAAACTACAAATACACTTAATAAGAAGGTTTAGTGAATATAGATTCTTGTTATTAACTTCAACAAAAAATGCAATACGATTTTAAAAAACACACTCTGTGATGTCGATATTCTGTTTGTCATATTGTTTTGATGTTATTGGAAGTGTATGCTGAGTTCTTTGTCTACCATACAGTGTGTGCGAAAAACGAACAAGCAAAAGTGGGATACAGCGAAAAGCATATGAGATAGGGGTGGTCTCAAGATGAGCAATGTCGAGAAAAGCATGTAGTCTGCCTTGAACCGCCTTCTAGTAAGAACATAATAGTGTATATGTGTACATGTTCTGAACTTTAATGATTTTATGCTTTTCGAAAAGAGGTGCTGTGTGCTCTAAATAGGAAGCATTTGATACTGCGCGGGCTGCCTTTTTTTGTACTAGAGTGAGTTTGTGTAAAATTTCAGCTGTAGTGATACCCCAAACCAGTATACAAAAACACAAATTAGAGATAAACAAGGACCCGCCGCGGTGGCTCAGTGGTTAGGGCGCTCGACTACTGATCCGGAGTTCCCGGGTTCGAACCCGACCGCGGCGGCTGCGTTTTTATGGAGGAAAAACGCTAAGGCGCCCGTGTGCTGTGCGATGTCAGTGCACGTTAAAGATCCCCAGGTGGTCGAAATTATTCCGGAGCCCTCCACTACGGCACCTCTTTCTTCCTTTCTTCTTTCACTCCCTTCTTTATTCCTTCCCTTACGGCGTGGTTCAGGTGTCCAACGATATATGATACAGATACTGCGCCATTTCCTTTCCCCAAAACCAATTATTATTATTATTATTATTATTATTGTTATTATAAACAAGGAACCACACAGTAATCGCCTAATCGTCGCTGGGAGAGTATGTCGGTGCCTTTTCATTACGCCCACTGTTTTGCTTAATTTAATCAGTAACAGCTCGTTCCAGGACATATGTTTAGTAAATATCAGACCAAGTGTTTTCACACTTTATTCAATTCAAACATTGTACGGGTCAAGCATAATGAATCCACGCACTTAAGCAGATGTTCCCAATGCACGAAACAATACAAACTTTGTTCTATATTCATTCAACATCAGACAATTTGTCTTGCACTATTCGTCTAAACTGTAGCAAAATGCACCTGCCTCAATATGAATATGCACTAGATCTTATTCTGCAAAAAACACGAAGCAATCATCTGCGTAGATAACAAATTTACAAGCTTTATTTATTTATTTGTGCTATGTTGTTGATGTAGAAAAGGAATAAAATAGGTCCCAAAATTCTTCCCTGTGGCGCCCCTGATTCCATCTCTCGCAAGCGGAATTTGTATATTTCCTTATATTTGTATTGCGATGTATTGCGATGTATTGCGTAAGGTATGAACGAATTAGTTCCAGCGCTACTCGTCCAAACCCATAACATTCCAATTTATCAAATAAAATGCTACCTTATAATTTCCCTATAACCGAAGTGCCGCAGATAAACCTACACTAATCTCGGCCGCCAATATAAGTGTCATTAAACGTGAGATAAGGACTTAAATGCTACAGACACCGAGTTCAACATTTCACTTAAGCTAGAGCGCACGAAATGAGCTTTCGCAGAGAGTTTGCTTTTCAAAACGTTGAGCTCACAAACTCTCGTAGTGATTTCGAAAAATCCTTTGCGCAGGTTCCGATTATGCGCTTCCACTCTCTCTGCGCCTGTTCCATATCTCAGGCCAAACTGCTGCCTTTCGGCGCAGTGCTGTCTTTCGTGGACATTCGCCCTGTTGTGAAACAATTACGAATCCGGAAGCGTGGACGAGTGCCGATAATCTGTTACGATAAGGTTCCTCTCTCCACATTCTAACACCGTCTTGTCCAGGCTTAAGAACAATATGCCATGCAGAACCAAGACTGCCAGGTAACTTGGCGGGATGAGGCGTCAAACAAGTGCCCATTTCAAAGCTCTAATTTATAGTACATGTTTTATCTCACGCTTTACGTCTCCTCAGTCAATACTCAGAACAAATATTTCGGTGTTTGATCTTTCTGGACACAGCATCGCACTGGGCGCACTTTACTGTCAGTAGCGCAAAAACGAATAACAGATCGCAGGAGGTGCCTAAGATAAACTGCAAAATGTTTACCCTCGGGAGACTCGCTGACATTTAAATACTGCGTAAATTAATCGTCTGCATCTCTTCCAGTCCAATTGTTTTTGAGCACAGTGAGTCAAATAACCAATTTCTTTCTCTCTCTTCCTCTTTGCGCAGTCATCCGGTCAGCTTATGAGGTGACCACATCCGACGTGTTCGTCATTCGCGGCAACACGGCCGCGCTTCGGTGCGAGGTGCCCGCTTCTGTGCGAGACTTCATCCACGTCGTCTACTGGGAGACCGACGACGGGCTCACACTCCACAGCGGCACGCTGGAAGGTCAGTCACTCCCTGGTTTCTGCGCCGCTTGTTCGGCTTTGCGCTAAACGGTTAAGCTGCGTCAGGGAGTAACAACTAAGCCACGTTTCTCTAAATATACGCAAGTAATAAATGTTTGATAAGAAAACCCGGCCTCTAGTAAAAATGACGACCAAGAGGTAGTTCCAGTTGACAGCATCCGCATTAAATACTATTTCCTTTCACAAAGGCGTCACCTGATGCCGACCTGACGTGTTTGTGTGTTCACTTTGTATGCAATGGGCTGAAAGCGTTTCCTTACCGTTACTGTGAGATTCCAAAAATTGCTCTGACGCATGAAGCGCATATTATGGCGGGCTCGGCAAGCTCTAAAGCTCATTAGCGCACACAATTTTAGTCATGATACCACAGAAAGAAAACAAAAAATTCAAAAGCAATCTACGTTCTATCTATCTGCGACAGCCAGTCTACGACAGGACACTGTCGTGTGTCCTGACCGTGTATTTTAGCGCTACTTGCAATGTCTGCATTCAGTCACCAACAGATGCAAATAGGAGCCTTAGCGATTGCCATTACCCTCTTCGCTATATTCATCACTATCATCACAAAGCCAAACCTAGTCTAAAGCGCAGATTTTTTCCCGGTGGTTTTATAAAAGCCGCTGTCTGCTTGAGGCGCGCCCACTTTTATACGTACGATTTTCTTGACCTCAACAACCTGTTTGACGACCTGTCGTCACTCACCAGCCACGTTTCCTGTTCATCCCTGTTAAATCTTACCCACTCTCGCATTCGACGTTGCGTATAGAAATTATAAAAGTTTTATTCACGTAATTTGCAACTCATTGCGCATGTGCCAGGTATCCCTCATGGCTGCGCCCATGCTTTGCACATTGCATTAGTGAGCGCCGACACATTTACATTGTGTCATAACAAGGAACTTTGTCTTGTGTTTAGAATGTGCGCAACTAGGTAGGAAGCGTTGGTCAATTGCTGCTTAACGCTTGCTTATCACTTGAGAACGCGGAATCTAAAAAAAACCAATCACCCGCTCCGGTGAAAACAGGCTTTTCATGGTTTTTAGAACTGACCAAACTCTCGTGGAAATATTTCTCTAGCTTCAGTGTCGCGAACAGAATGGCTAGCGCTTACCGCGAGAGAAGTCGCATAATGCTTGGCTAGCACAAGCTTTACTTTCCAGCATGACTTTCATGTTGCAAGAGTAACATGACGCTCAAAGATGGTGGCCGCGGATGAGGCCTAGCTGGTGAGATGTCTCAGCTGACAATGCTCCGTTTCTGAAAACTAGCGTGGCGATCTCGCATGCGGGAGTTGCGGGGTTCGATCCCCACTGCCGCCGGGTTTCCACCGGGGATATAACGAGTACGAGGTTCCCACTACCTGGTGCTCTACTCCGTTAGGGTGAATTGCTTGGGAAATGGGTCTATGAACCCACTTTGATTAGAAGCAACCTTGTGTCACGGCACTCTTTGGTCACAGATGCTACTGAGTACACTGAGGGGGCGGGTGGATAGAAAGCGAGAACAGAGAGAGATTAAGAAGATCAGTCACCGAAACGTGTGCAGCCCAGGTGTGCACTCAACGGCATTACGGCAAGCCGTTCGACTCAATGAAACGGAGAAGTTCTACTAATGACTTGTGAGCGGAAGAAGGGTGTGGAGTGAAAGTGACCACCGTTATTCATATTACTGAAGCAGGTAGCTGAAAATGTGATCGACGCTCACTCCCGACATCGAATTAAAAATCAACAGCATATACAACATTCAAAACTGATCGTACTTGCCTGTTCGCTTTGAGCAAATAGACCAACGGGTTGAAAATACGGTGAGAGGTATGAGTATGCGTTCAAATACAGTCCTTTCAAGTTGTGAACAGCACTGTAGATCAACCACACATCGCTGTGCTTCGTATAGTAGGCAGTGACAAAATGTGTGGTCTACGGACTCTGTGTATTAGCAGACATCGCAGTGCACAACGGTCAAAGGCGGCCGGATAGACCGACAGAGTTGAGGAAGTACACCATTTCTTTCAATGCCTTCTGTACCAGCGAATGCTATGAATGGTGTCAAGCTAACACCATTTGAAGTTATGGCTTGCGTTGCCTATATTCCTTTTCGTTAATAAACTGAGCGTCGCTTCGTACTCTATTAGAGGCAACGAGCAAAAAACATGATCGGTGGTCCCCTTTGGTCTAAATACATCGCAGGTTACGGGATTTCATACCCTGATGATCCAGGAACAAGCTTCCGTGAAACTCATTTGGGGTAGTAGTCTGCATTAAAGGTTGGTCGTCATGCGTCTCTATAGTCTATATGGACGCTAGAACCGGAGCAAAGTGGACCCGCAGAAACAGCTACCGGAGTTGACACACCTGTCTTTTTTGTCACCCCGCATAAAATCATTCCGTGTCAGCATTTACATATCTTCAGTGTTGTTTTGTATACCGTTTTTTGCGCTACCTTCCGGGGGTGTTCGAATTGAGCCGCCAGGTAGCACGAATCCTAGTTTTAACAAAAAGACTGTGCTTAGCTTTTTAGTATACTTCATTGCTGAAATGTAGGTATTACATGTAAAAGTGCGCGGTTGTCAAGAAAGCTAATTGGTATAGTAAATATTTGACATTCAGATAACAACACAACCAGCGCACACGCATAAAGAAGCGCACTTGTGAGGAAACATTAACAGCAGCATATAAATAAGTATTTCATTACAAAGCATGCGTTAACAGAAAAAATTTGGGAGACGACACTCAGTCCTACAGGACAAAGAGTATTCGCCTGCCGTCAAGAGAATAAATAGTACGTAGGACTAATTCCCATGAGAGGAGCAAGAAAAAAAATACTGAGAATATCGCTTCTGGCTGCCTAGTACGGGGACGTTCTCATGGCTGGGCTGGTCCCGAGAGCTAGCGTTTCTTCATCAACTCGGAGAAGAAAACCAACAAAAATAATAAACGCAGGGCTAGGAGCAACGATCGAAGGAACTACCCTGCCCCCTCGGAGTTTGTTCCGCCGAGAGGAAACCGTTTTGCCAAGTTCCAGTTCATAAAGGGCGCCCCAAGGATAAAAAGAAAGCGCGCGCACAGAAATGAGCGGCCAAAAATAGGAGGCCCGCACGACGTCTGGTGATTTGTCTTCATATATCATCAGCGACTCTTTTGATACAATCACGCCAGGGGCGGCTCTCATTTCAGCCTAGCCGCGTAGTTGTTTACTTGATTTCTGTTGACATTGCAAAGTGTCCGGGACTTCTTTCGTCTTGCGGGTCCCCTTTTCCTCCAGCGCTAATTTTGTTTCGGTTTCTTCTCTCAATGACTAATACTGCTTCCAGTGTTCCACATGACCCGTAATGACGAGTTTGGTGTAACGCGAGACTAAGAAATGAATAACACGCTCCAGTGACGAAACGTGTAGTACGCGGTCGCAGTGTTTTCGCAATTGCGGCTGCCTCTGAATTC
Organism: Amblyomma americanum; assembly: GCF_052857255.1. Taxonomy (NCBI): domain Eukaryota; kingdom Metazoa; phylum Arthropoda; class Arachnida; order Ixodida; family Ixodidae; genus Amblyomma; species Amblyomma americanum. Next base: position 163,297,325 of record NC_135500.1, on the reverse strand, counting down.
AAAAGCGCAAAAAAATAACGCCGCCGTTCGTTTTTTGTCGCTTATTTATTTGTTCGGTTGTTTTGATAGTTATTTTTTCGACTACGATCGACCACACGCAACCACTGGCTGTTAGCATTTGATTCTTGTTAAGATTAATCGATGCTGGAATTTCGCTGTCTTTTCTCCAGCTTTCGTGGGCTGCATCACGACCGGAAATTAATGGTGTCCGTAGGAGAAATATATACGACATTCTTGGCAATTTTACATTTTTTTGTTCTTTCTTTGGAGTAAAATGTTAACTAAAGATCTTAATTTGGTTCCTGCTGCTTCCTATACGTGCTTTATTGTTACATAGGATCAATATGGATATTAAAGAACGGCACGGGAAGGACTGTCTGCAGTTTTTCCCACAAAGCTTTTTATCCTTACCCATTTACTTGATTTACTTCTTCCGCAAGAAGCTTTAATTGCGCTTGCATGCGCTTTGCATCTTGTTAAAACGTTGTGTATTCGGTTGCTGCATATTTTTCCACGTCAAAATAATGCATTGCTTCAAAAAACTATAATCATGATTTTTTTTCTCTTTTACAAGAGTTATCTTTGTGTTAAAGTACATTTTAAAGTAAAAAGTAAGTAGATGAAGGTCTCAATACTCTTTTCGTTGTGTACGTAGTTTTCGACAAGCCACCTCAAGTAAAAATGGCTGGGGCAAAGAACGGCGAGGTTGAAGAAAACAGGATCAAACATCCTAATGTGTGAGTTTAGATAGATTAAAACAGGAGAAAAAAACGTGCGTTTTCGGGTTCTCAATATAATGTTGCAAGTGAGGAATGCTTAATGGGTCTGCATGCAGTGGAGGTGGGCTGTACAATTCCTTTATACTCCTCGAAATAATTTCTCTAGAGCCAAATCGAGCCTAGGCCAGTACTTGCCTTGAATTGTTGAATGCGACGATGAATTTTTCTTTCTATGACCTCGCGATGTTTCGACTATTCCGCATTTACTTCAAATTATATCATGCAGCTTTCCATATTCCGAAGAAGTTCAGTACGGTCTTCTGTTTGCAAGTCAATCACGCGTATATTTTTTTCATAACCCGGATGTCTTGTGAGCCACGTTTTATTCGTTTCTTTTCTATGTTCCTGCCCTAAAAGTGAAACCATGGCTTACGTGTCCTAATCTCATTCACAGTGTTTATACTCGTACAAATGAAAGCTACCCTCGACGGTTATTAGTCTTTGTCCAACCTCACCACGACAGTGGTTGTAAAAAATGCGGCTGCTTCTCTTAACGTGGAGCTAGACTCGATACCATCGGGAACTTACGACTTGTTTCGACTGCCAATTGGGGCTTATTGCACACGTAAAGCTTAAGGTGCCATAGCACTGTTAATTTCAGATGACACTGCTGAGAACTCAGGTCATAGCTGACAAGGTTACGCTGCATATTTATACACATAAATGGTTTGTAAGCATGGCACTAAAGGTAAAGATTTGATTTTAGGGGAGTTTAACGTCCCAAAGTAACTCAGGCTATGAAGGAAGCCGTAGTGAAGGGCTTCGAAAATTTCGACCACCTGGGGTTCTTTAACGTGCCCTGAAACCACACAGTTCACGGGCTTCCGGAGGCATTCACGACGGCGTCTCTCATAGCCCGAGTCGCTTTGGGACGTTAAACTCACTAAACAAAATAGGTTTGGTTTATGGTTTATGGGGTTTTAACGTCCCAAAGCGACTCACGCTATGAGAGACGCCGTAGTGAAGGGCTCCGGAAATTTCGACCACCTGGGGTTCTTTAACGTGCACTGACATCGTACAGTACACGGGTCTCTAGAATTTCGTCTCCATCGAAATTCGACCGCCGCGCAGAAATCGAACCCGTGTCTTTCGGGCCAGCAGCCGAGCGCCGTAACCACTCAGCCAGCACGGGGGCTACTAAATAAAACAAAAAAGTGCACGGGCCTCTGGAATTTTGCCTTCATCGAAACTCGGCGGCCCCGGCCGCGATCGAACCCGCATCTTTCGGGTCAGCCGACAAATGCCATAACTACTGAGCCGCCATGGCGGCGCACTAAAGGTAAAGGGAAAGTGCAGAAAATCACAGTAGTGACCGCACGTGTCATGCGCGAAGACCTACACACGCAACCCAACGCGAACTAGAGAGAATTTTAGGTGCATTACGGCGCTCTCCGCACAACTAACCTCAGAAGAAAAGATGAACGGCATTTTTGCTATTATGCCAAAAAATTACTCAGACATGCGCTTCTCTTGGCTCAAACTTCAAAGTTCTTAAAAAGAGACTAAAGGGGAACGCAAAATCAAGCTAGACTGATAGGTTAGTGCAACGTGATAACAGATATGCATTTTTTACGAAAATCAAAGCTTTCAGAAGCCACAAAATTACGTAAAAGCGAAGTAAACGTGGCGACGCCACTCGTGTATTTCCGCAACTCCCTCCAGTGACGTGTCTACTTCGCTTTACCGCAGAACGCTATTTCGTCGTCAGCCGGCAAGTGACGTCGAAATGCGAGGAATGCATCGCGGCAAGCAATGCAAAAAATCCGAATAGCTTCATAATTAAACGAGCGCCAAACAAAAAAAAAATCCTTAACGCAAAACCTGGCGCTGAATCTTTCGCCCCGCATTCTTTGCGTTCAGGCTGCGTGTAGCCATATTACAATGCATGTTCAGAACCGCAAGCTCTCGACGGTATTCACGCTGTGTTGTGCTTTCTAGGCGGCCGATAAAGCGGTTTTGTTCTCACTTCATTGATTATTCAGCTGCTTTGTTCAGGCCGCAGGGGTTCTGAAATTGCAATTTTTTTTGTTTTTAGTACACGCTCATGCGGGCACGTCTTCAACTTGTGAAACTTGTGATGCACATCAACTTGTGATGCACATATTCAACTTGTGAAACGCGATGTGATCGCGTGATCTTCTGAAGCAGTGCTGGCCAGCTGAGACACGAAAGTTCGGTGGGAGCTGACCTAAACAGCTAGACCTAGTGCAAGATCCAAAGGATTCCTAAAACAGGGGGACCGGCTACCAATATTAGTTTCAATTAAACCGTTTTCCTCATCCATGTTCTCTGTTCAGTGGCATGGTGGATACGGTTTCAAAAATGCTGAAAAACACATCAGCAGTATACCACATGCATGCACCGTCACCTCTCAGGATAATCATTGTTAAAAAAATTTCCCGCCACGGGTCATCATGCATGCGCGCATTACGTGAGGCGCCGCCACACAAGGCTGGATTGTAACGCCTTTGATTCCAGTGCTCTTTCTCGAGGGCGAAGCTGTAGCATAGAGATGCGATATGCAGGTAAAAATCGATGATTACACGTAACATTTTATTCTCTTTGCGCTCCAGCTTTTCTAGAAAAAAACTATTATCAGTTTTTATTACCCTACTTTAAACTTCGCTTAGGTAATTTCACTTGATATTCACTAAATCTTATCATTGCGCTCACCATGTGCAGCGTTTACAACCACTCAGCATCTAGTGCCACGAGGATTGATTTCACCGGTTCACTCGGTGTCGAGCCATGAAACCATTCGCTTGATCTTCTCAGAAAAATTGACGAAACGTTGGCACTCTTTCTCGGTTGCCTCTCGCCCGGATCTCTTGCATCCTGTTTTGTAACTGTTCGGGCGCGCCCATTCTAGAGCTGTTACGAAACAATCACTCCACCAGTGGCACTAGCTTTCCTTCAGTCGTCGCCAACTGGCCGTCGTGCTGTATATTTAGTGCCACCTTAATGAATCTCAGAACACCTGTACAGTGAGCAGCAAATGGCTCTAATCGCGACAGAGTAAATTATGCAGTAGTAAAATATATGCAAAAGCCATTATATCGCTGAATAAGAAAGGGATAAAATGTGGCCTACGTGGCTTAGCATGACTGCTACCATAGAATTTCACGGATGCCGATCGAAGTTGCTGAAACTTTGTGATAAACGTTCTTATTTCAAAACGAAGGAAGAAGGATTTAAATTTTAGGATTTTTTGCGTTTACTTTATATTCGAACGGTCTTAAACTTCTGTTTGATGCGTCACTTCACCAACTAAGCCATGCATGTGGCCGCCTTCGTGCCAGCGACGGCTCACCTATTGGAGTCATTCAGTTATTAATATTACCGCCTCCAGCATACTTAGGTTAATTTAATTAATCCACGCGTCAGTTCCACGTGTTCCTTCCTCCTTTCCACATATGCTAAAATATGGCCTACGGCAATGGAACGCGTTGCATCGACCAACTTTCTGACTATAATGAAAAATAGCGTTCTTTACATTGACTTCAGTCGTACGATGCTCAAGCAGCTCAGACGCGATCCTGTTTCTACTCCTCAAAAAACCACTCTATTTAATGACCACCGCTTAAGTGTACTTCTTACCGCTATTTAAACCCACAATTTTAGAGTGTTAAGCACAGTTCGCTACAATGCTCGCGCAGTTCCCCCGCACAGCGGCAAATCAAGCTAATTACTAAAAAATAGAAACAAGAACATCGTTGTACCGTTTTTTTTTTCTCCGGACTTGAGGAAGAATGAGAAAAAAACTAGAAAAACAAGCGCCGGGCCTGAAGAAGCCCGAGCCTCCAAGCAAAAAACTTCGCGGGGCGCGATGTGGAAATCAAGAACCGGGCGAAGGCAGGCAGGGAGAAAGAGAGAAGGATGGAAGACATCGTTTTTATGCGCCGCCTAATTAACCCCGGCTTGTTTACTTCATCACCTTCCGGATCTGAAGGCGATGTTCTTGCGTGCGCCGCACCGCCCGCTTAACCAGCGGCTTGAACCGTCGGGCCCTGACGCTGCGCGCAGGGGTCATTTATAGGGGAGCAACAAGATTGCTACAGGCCACCGAAAATACTCGCGCCTGGCAACGGCGTGGTTCGTCGCGGCCGGTCTCGAGCCTGATAAGCCATTAGGCCCGGTCACATAAAAGGCTTCGCCATTAGGCAGCCGCTATGCGCGCCATCGGGGCTGGAGGAGACTCCGCTTTCCTCTCTCCACCTCTCTGTCTCAAAGTGCCTCCTCCTAGCGAGTATTTGCTAAGCCAGGAGGAGTAATTACCCCGTGGCCCCTGAAAAACGTAGGTAGTCTGGACTTACGTCTGCTGTTGCACACGTGTACGAGCAAATTTCTGTTTATTTCGCATTGCTTACTTCTGCACTTATCACTGCACCATTGCGCATCTATCGTGATAAATATAGGCGAAGTGCAGAAACACGCAGTGGGCCAAAGCGAGAGAAAGCATAGGAATCGGCAGCTTCAAGGGCGCTGCTTTTCAGGACGGTACACAGTGGTACCTAATGAACTGTGGCTCTTACGCTGCATCCAAGTTATTTTCCAAATTGTTTTCTAGATTCAGCGGTTCACCGGTGACTGAGAAACTAGAAGATTATGGGTCGGAATAAAAGGTGTCATCTCGCGGTCACCGCGCTCCAAGAACCGAACCATTTCTTCTTACTGCCCGGTTTATATCGGCACGTTGCGCATTGTGCACATAATGTCGTCACTGGAAGTCAGATCTTTGGAAACGAAGTTTTCAATACCCATCAAGCAGCCATCATGTGCTCCTGGTGTCAGCACGAAAACCACCCCTGCATCTTCTGCGTCGCAAAGGAGCGAAAACAGCTCATATTTTCCTCTTTTTTTTTTGTATACGGTTTTCACAACTAGCTGATCACGCAGCATCACTATGCAGTGCTGCAAAGATTTCATGGCGGTGCAGTAAGGCGCCATGTGCTCCACATATAGAGTTCGCAGAAGAAAGAACTGTCAGCTGTGCCGCAGAGAAATGGTAGGCTATTAACGCTTCTTTGAAATTGCTACAAATTAGTGTATTCATGTAGTTTGTGGTCCAAGTACTACACCAGGATGGTCGAATTCGGTGTGCGCTGGCGACTCTCATCTCCGGGATCAGGCAACACTTCAGGCCTGCAGTTGTAGATTTCCATCAACAAGCAGATTTCTTTTATTTACAAAGTAAAGAATTCCGCGGAACCCGGATTGGAACTGCGGTTCTCTTGCGCCTGGCTCCAATGCCCTACCTCTATAACCTCACCTCAAGAGAAAAGTGTATAACAGCGGCATTTTACCTGCTCTCAGTTATGGGGCTGAAATGTGCAGGCTAACGAAATAGGTTCAGCCTGAATTGTCGACAACACAATGAACTATAGAAAGAGAAATGATTCATGTAACGTTAGGAGGCACGAAGAGAGCATAGTGGTTTATTGTTTATGGAGATTTAAGATCCCAAAGCGACTCAGGCTATAAGGGATGCCGTAGTGAAGGGCTCCGGAAATTTCGACCTCCTGGGTTCTTTAACAGGCACTGACATGGCACAGTACACGGGCCTCTAGAATTTCGCCTCCATCGAAATTCGACCACCGCGGCCGGGATCGAACCCGCGTCTTTCGGGGCAGGAGCCGAGCGCCATAACCACAGAGCCACTGCGACGGCCACGAAGAGAGCATAGTAGATCAGGGAACAGACGTGAGTTAATGACGTCCTGGACGAAATGAAGATGAAGAAATGGGCTTGAGCAGGGCATGTAATGCGAAGGCAAGTTAACCTATAGCCTTGATAGTAACGGAGTGGATACCAAGAGAAGGCAAGCGTAGTAGTGGGCACAGAAAGTTTGGTGGGCGTATCAGATTAAGAAGTTTACGGGAATAGTGCCGACGCAGTTGGCATAAACTGGGCTAATTTAAGTGAGAAGAAAAAGGTTTTTGTCCTGCAGTGGGCATAGTCAGGCTAGTAGTAGTGATGACGACGACGATGGTGATGATGACGAAATCACTATTTGTGAGCTAGTCCGCCAATTTCCCTAGCACCGCCTAAAGCTTGTTTCTCGGCCGCCAGAATTTGAGCCTGGCTAATTTCCCTCACAGCAGCAATCAGCAGTAGGTTCGGCCAACACTCCTAGCAGACGAATAACGGATGAATATTTTTATAACCTTGGCCCGAGAGACTGATATTCGCGCTCAGAACCGCTGCATTTATGCGGGTGGCATACGTATGTCTTTCTGACCACATGAATGTTGAATAACGATTCGGATGAACCTCGAATAGCTAGCGTATGTTGTTGTGATGAACTTACACCGGTTCTATAGGCCCATCACAAATTCACAGACCTTGCGAAATGCAGAGAAAACACCAGTCCGGGGCAGCAAACATGAGCGTCTGTTTTTTTGTTTTTTTTTCACAGCATACGAGCGTGGGTGAGCGTTCACAGAGGTAGACGGATAGGAAAAGCACAGTAGGCACTGCAGATGTCTTTCAGATAGGCCATTCCCTTAGTAATGCACAACAGTGCCCTCAGAACATTGCTAACATACGTAATGACTTGCTAGTTGGCGGTGCATATACTTAAGACAAAAGTGCAGTAGCAACACGGACAAGACAAGAAAAGGACGCAAACACAGGCGCTTGCTAAGAGCCGAAAACGTTGCTGAGAGCAAGAAAGACATCGGGATAAATTATGCACCCATATGTTGTTGAATGGCGTCTATTTGAACCCACGGCAGGCTCTGCATGAAGCACTCTCTCATTATGCACTCATCGCCGCGAGCTATAACTTTCCGGAATATGGCCATCGCAAACATCGAACTTACCGGTAGCTACGAACTAATATTGCGTGTCGTAAAAACGGCATTCGAAACGCCAGACAGCCGTGCCGCTTCAAGAATATCTCAGAAGAAGGAAGAAGATTTGAATTATCTTTGAAAGATTATTTCTCAAATTAATTATGCGATAACAGATGAAAAACGGTGCAATAAGAAGGACAACGAGAACAGTGGCCTTTGCGCAAAGGACGTGGCTAATTACTCGACTCCGTGCCCATGTGTGCGTTTGTATTAGCGATGCGCCCTGGCCAATCCCCGCCGTGAGTATGTGCCATTAAGCCTGAGGACATCATCATCAGGGGTGGCCCCGTTCCATCTCTTATATGTTCATTTGTGGCTCCGGTGTTTTCTCCGTGCGCATTTATGCAGTACGGTTAAAAATTAAAGGAGCTCTTAATACCGGATCTTAATTACTGTGACTGCGAGATTTACTTTGGAATCCCTTTCGAAAGAGCCATACCCATTTCTTATCAAATTCAACAGACCTTATTCGATTTCTAAAGCGTTCTTAATAAGCCGAAATAATAAGAAAACAAACCCTAATGTTCTGGTGCGCCGTCACATTGAGTTCTGAAGGCGAAGTTGTTGATCTGAAAAGACATCATGGATTGCATTTCTCATTTATTTTCCCAAACCTAATGCGAGCTTTGTTTGCAATCACCGCCTTTTTTTTCTTGCCAGAACTGTTATGGTAACCTCCGACTGCATATATAAGACAGTCAGAGGTAACTAACGAACTATGACCAATTTTAGCGCGACAAATGAACACTCAAGGAGGGCAGATATTGAAAGCGATAGCACTTGGACGGCCCTGAAGCCTCCAACTGCTAGGTGGTGCCTAGGAGAACTTGCTTCTCTCCACCTTCCACCTGTCAACCAGCCCCTCTCCTCCTGCCCCTATACTGTTCCCCTTATTTCCTTGTAGGGAAGTGGAGGGAGACGCCGCACGAATAATTACTGAGCAAAAAATAAAATGGCTAAGAATAAAATTACTCGGACCACAGCTGGCATAGAATAGCCTCCAGAAGAACTATGTGCGCAAAAATTAGGCTTGCGGGAGCTATTCCTTCGCACAATGCTCGCTAAGAGCAACCTGGGTCTCACAAGCATCACCGGTAGGTGAGTTTGAAACAGCCACCTGCGATTGCAATACTGCATCTCTTAACCGCTGCGCCACTGCGCCGGCAGTGGTATGAGGACTCATCGCAATCCATCAATGTAGCAAATTTTGAGTAGTTGCGTAGTCTGAATTAGAACAGAATCAGAAATGAGTGAAAAACAACAATTTTAGAATTGGAATAGAATGATAACAAGAATACATTGGTGATTGAAAGCAGCATGCCATCGCATCAATTAAAATTTATCGCCACTAAACTATTGGGCGATTAAAGAGCGCCTCTCAACCTTTACTATGACTGCTGTGAAAACGGCGGTTGTAGGATACTCCCTGGATGTCTAGAGTGCAGAAGTAGCCCGCTGATAAAGAAAGAAATATAAACTAAGTACAAAATGTCGCTCAGCCGAAGAGGGAGAGCGACAGCTCGCCGTGACGTCACGTAGGATATGTTCGGAGTTTAAGAATTGCAGTTTAACTTCCAATAGCAACTTCCCTATTGTGAAAAGCCTAGCGAAAACCACGAACTATTTCGACTCAAGAGATGCTTTATTTCATGCTGTCGTAGCAGACCGGATGCCTAAGAGAGGAGAGAACTCGGCGTCTGCTGCGGGCAACAGCTATTACGCTCAGCTAAGTTTGCCTTTCGGCTTAAACCACGGAGATTTATTAAGGACGCCGTAAAAATGAGTTACACATAAGCTTCAACAACTGCTGCTTAGATCACACCAACTTCTGGGCTAATCGCTTTGACGAAGCTTGGTCTGGTTGTTCAAAAGTGAAAGCCCTGTGACCCTGCACAGATATTATGGCGTAGTCAGTTCTTCTGCAATACTCCTGCAAATAATGTTGCGATTGCAGAGCAAATATTGCTCCAGAGGCCATCGTTCATTGGTTGAGAAAAGAGGGGCATTGAATATTGCAGAACTTGGCAACCGTGACTGGGACTGGAATATCCTGTGCTAGACATTTCAAGTTTTTAGGTATCCGATATTGATTCCAGATTTACGTACACGTTGAATGTGGTCTCGATGAGGCAATCGCGAGTCGCCCCAGTTCAGTCACTGACCAGCCGCGAAGCGAACTTACGCACGAATGGCTTCGTGAATAAAGCCTCTGCGTTGTTATTCAGGAGACAATGCTTGTCAGCTCAGAAATGTTCGCCGCTGGTATGGGTGGAGGAAACCTCCAGTACTCGAAGCATCAATAATTTTCTCCGACAGGCAGTCAGAAAACGAGGGTATTTCGGCGACCACGAGCTCAGCGTAGGCAGTTTCGTTTCGGACGTTGGGATGTACGCAATATCTCTCCGCTATACCTTGCTCTCTCAACCGGGCATTCCGGCTCGAATACCCAGCGTAGGAGGCAAAGAAAACCCGATAGATTGACGCTCGTTCTTCGCAGAAGGCGCGCGCCTGCCTCGGGCTCGTAATACTTGCTGCCGAGACAGGCGAAACAAAGAAACAAAACGCGGAACCCTAACCGAGCTTGAGTGCTGCCGTAGCTAGGCCCCGCGCAGATCACTCAGCATTCGCTGCCAGATCTTTTCTCTCCTTCGAGGCCACCGCGCGTGGACGCATGCATACATTCAACCGCGCGCTGTGCTTTGCTATGTATACGGAGGGGGACCGCACGCCGTCGACAGCGGCGCGGGAGCCGCATTCCCAGCCATGTGTCCGAGCGCTTTATATAAGAGAAAGTGGAGCGGGGGGCCTCTCTCTTGCAGCGGCCCACTCGGGCGCGTATATATGCATGCGACTCGGCGTGAAACAAGAGAAGCGAGAGCCGAGCCTGAGGCGAGCACAAAGGGAAGGAGACCGGGGGAAGCCGAGGGAAAAAAGGCGAGCTGCCGCTCCACTGACGAATGGCATTGTTTGTGCTCGGGCCCGGATCGGCGCGTTCCTTTGTCGACGCACAGAGCGGCTGAGCAGGGGCTCGCGCAAGCAGCAGCGGACAGCGGTCTGCTGGGGCAAAAGACGTCGGGAAGGAGAAAAGGGGAAGAGGAGGTTCCCGCTGGCGGCGAACCTTGGAGACATGTCCACTGTGCCTGCGGAATTGGCCGGCCGTGCGGAACGGGAATCCGAGCGTGCACCATGGATATAGAGAGCCGAAGGAGGGGAAATGGGGAGAGACACGAAGGGAGCCGTGGAAATGGGGAGACAGCGAGGAGAGATTGGGGAAGAACGAAGGGCAGGCCGGGTGTGGGGGCTCTCTTGCTGTTTGCTCATATGGCAGCGTCCGATTTCTCAGCCGGACGCCGCGCCGCGTGGTCTTTCTGGATATCTCAGGCCTCGTTCCTGCTTTATCTTCCTTTTTCCTTTGTTTCCCTTAGGTTACTGAAAGGCTCTGCCTGTTTCTTCCGTTGACTCCCATCCTCGGAGTCTGGCCCCGCGCCTATTCGGGCCTCTTTCTGCCGAACCTCAATAGCACACCACCGCCTCCAAGCTACGCCCACTCCTCTCCCCTATCCTCCCCGCGTTCTCTTCTCTCGGGCCGCCTTCTCGCTGCTGTCTCGGCCGCCGCTGTCGCGTTGCGCTAACCGTGATTGCGGGCAAAAATCTCGCTGTCAGGCACGTCGATGTTCCCAGCTATGTGACGTGATTTTTTTTTCCTTTCTTCCATAAGACCATTCTTGATAGAGCAGGGCAAAACATGTGGTTTCTATGTTTTTCTAGGGCAAATGGGTAAAAAAAAAACGAGTGCCTCAATCGGGGAAGCAAGCTTGAGCGAATGTTACGTTGCTGCTATTAACTGACTCCCAGTGCTCCTGGGGATAAATGTTGTCGCGAAGTCCTTTGTGCAATTGCCTCTACGCACGTGAAGCAACAGTATCAACGACGGGACGTTTCATATGTCGCCCTCCGCTCAACATCTGTCTCGGAATTAAGAAAAAAGTCTGTCGTCCTGGTCGACACGTCTGGAGTTTTCTATCAATATTAGTCGCCTCTACGACTTATTTCCCTTCCTTCTTTTCCTTTTTCTTGTTTTTCGAACGTAAGTAGGGACAGGTTGTCTGACACTCTTGTTCCAGATGCTTTATCAAATTCGAATTTTCTCGGAAAAGAAAGCAAAAAATACCGTTTCACGTGCGCCTTCAGCATCGCATCGCCTCCGAGTAAGTGCTACGCTACATTAGCAAATACAAATTTCGTGTTTAGCCAAAAGGAGAACGGCGCTGGTATTTCGCAAGATGCAGCAAGTAAAACGAAAAAGTGGTGGTAATAACGTTACAGTGTGGAGAGACATGTAAAAGACACACGTGTACAGTGACATGTTGCATCATCAAATAACCTTGAACAGTTTAACCATCGGTTACAGTGACGACGTAATCGAGCTTGTTACAAAAACTTTATCTAGGGGTTGGACAGGTCGCGTGTCTCAAGGGCGAATCACGTCTGAGTATTGGCCAATCGTCCAGCGGCTCGGAATGCCTGTGGGCTGTGGGGCTGTTTTCTTTCAGGATCCGTTGGTTTGCATGTCGGTGCATTTAGATCTCAACGAGTATAATAACGCAAACGACGCAATCACAAGATGAGAAAAGGCTGGCGTAGACTTACAAATGAAGTTTCCTCCTGACTGATTCAAGTAGGAATAAAATTGGCAACTTGGCCTGACTAGGTTTTGAGAACAGGAAGGAAGAGATATACTGTCAGGAAGAATATCGTATCAGTCTGCATTTCACTGTTATGAAGACAGACTGATATATCGCAGTCTGTTCCTTTCTTCTTAACAAGACGTGCTTAAAGCAGTTGTGTTCTTTTAATGGAAAAGCAGCGCTGAACAGACGAGGACAGAGACGAGGCGACAAGGACGGGCGCTGAATTTTTTTTCTTTTTTTTTCCTTGTCGCCACGTCTCTGTCCTCGTCTGTTCAGCGCTGCTTTTCCAGAAAACCATGTACCAACAAGCCCAACTCGCCGCATTAACCAAATTGTGTTCTTTTAACGTTCTTGTGCCTTCGCAGAACCTTACCGCCTTCTTGCATAAACTTGCACTTCGTGGATTATTTAACGTCAAAATACCAAACACGTTCGTTTATGAACACTACAATATCGAAAATAGTCTCAGCGCCTCGATATCGATAGCTATGTTGACGAGAAAGATTAGATCCTCTAGTTTCTAATGACGACCGAAACGTTAAAAAAATCTGGCTAGGAAAGTGTGGTTCAAACAGGCCGATCGAAGAGGGTTAAAAACACGGGAGATATGCGCAAAATCTGAACTACACAATGCCCCATCAAACACCGCGCCTCGTGCGCTTGCCATGCCGAACCGGCATGTAGTGAAAAGCACGCATAAATATATCAAACGCAGCTGAGAAACAAATGCAAAACTATAGTAAAAGCCCCATCGCTATATACATGCATCAGCTACAAAACAGAGTACTGCACGAATTACAATAAAAGCTGAAGAAGACAAGGAAAAGAAAAAATATATCATGGCGTGTGCTGCGAATCAGCGACCACTAATCCTCTTAGGTCGGAAAGAGCAATTAAGGCCTCCTGCGTTTTCGTATCTTGCGTTTCCACATCTGCCAAAAAAACAAAAGTTGGGTCGTCATTTCATTTTGTTTTTACTGACATTTAAAGTTGTGTGCCTTGGGAGCTGGAGCTATTAGCTTTAGCGCTGACCCAAGCAATTTTAGTACCTCTCACCGTTTGTTATTAATATCCGTCATTGAATAAGCAAAATAAATAATTTTCAAAGTGTAAGCAGGGCGTACTTTAATCACCGCGCGAAGCCTTCATCCGCAAAGTAAAGGTATAGGAGAACATAATCCCGCAAGAAAGCGCCAGGTCAATACAGACACGATGTCAGCATGTAGCTTCGTTTCGTGCGAAGAAAATTGACGCACTCGTGCGTACTGCTTTTGAAGAAAAGAGCGGTGTTATAAATATGCAATTACAAGCCTTAAATCTGAACTGCCAGCGAATTTCATTCCTTTAACAAAAAAAAGAAAGCTTCACGCTATTTCTTCCTCAATACCCGCAGGGGTAGCAATAATACATGCTTACGTACATTAATTAAAATGCATCGTGTCCACCTTGATCGCAGAGATTTGACGTCGTACGCGGTATACTGCAGCGTCATTGAGGAAGGAAAGTTCAGGAGAGGCCCTCGCTATCAGGGTTGAACCCTAAATGTGTGCCGTAAGTCACGTCCTTTCGCAAAGACGACTGGGACTCTTTGGCCGACGGCGCAGACAATAGTAACGCTGGCTGCCGCGGCGTCGTCTGCTGCATTGTCGGCTGCAGATGCGCAATCCAACTGAGTTGGCGGGCAAGTAAGTGCAGGAGCTTTCACGTCTGGCTTCAAAAAATGTGACGTAAGAGCCACTCCTGAAGGCTTTCCTTCCTCCATGTGGAGGAAGGAAAGCTGTTATGTAGACCCATTTCACAAGAACCACCGCGCATGCGCGCGCTTATCGGAAGGAGCCAAGCAGCCATCTTAGTCGTAGTTCTTTTTCACATTGCCCATGCGTATGCCCGCTTTCCCTCGCGCTTTTAATGGCTCTAGATTCATTCGCAGTATATTTCCCTCGCGGCACTTATCGCATTCAGCTGAAGGAACCAGAGTCAAGGCTTCGGTTTCACGGAGGGTGCAGAAGACACCAGGGTCCGTATTCTACATAAGCTGTCCATTTTCTATTGTTCATTAAGCGTCCGTTTGGTCCTGTCATTGGTCACTCAGATATACCCGCGACTTCCAAGCGTCTGTGTCAAGCGACCCGGCTATAGGGGTGTTGCCAACCAGGCCAGTGGTTACCTCCGGTCGCTTGCTGTTGGCAGAGCTCGGGGACACACCTCAGCATTGGCTGCATACCGCAGCCAATGGCAGCCAATGGTGAGGTCCGGCCGCCAACCACCCAATGGTAGTGTCGTTTCTCACAGACGCTTGAAAGTCGCTGGTATATCTGAGTTACCAATGACAAATGACCAAACGGACGCAAAATGGAAAATGAACAGATTATAGAATACAGCCCCAGATAGCTTTAAGAGGGGAGCAGCTGCTACGACGCGGGCAGGCGGTGACCGCAGCTGTGATGCTGCATGCTTGCCACTCAGGCCTTTAAAATTTAAATGTTGCAGGTGGTGACAAAAACGCGCTCGCCCTTCCCTTTCACATGATTTTCCAGAAAACAATTCCTAGACATTTTACAGACGTATTTAAACGGCTTCACACGATGTTTAGATTTCTTTCCAGTTTATTTCCTTGGTTATTTTCTGAGTGTCAATATAGATAGTCATCCATGTCATAAAAAGTTAGTTTCTTCATTTCTTCGTTCGTGCATTGTCGTATAAAAATGGCAAGAGCTCGCTTTTCTGCTTTTTATTTCGAAAACAAACATAATATATTTTTCACGTCATGTTCTGCTGAATTACCTGACCTACACAGAACGAGCCCCGCATTGAACCAGTACAAATGGTTTAATTATGTTGACTGCGGTCGTACTTGGCAACTCAAAATGAGCGTGTTTGTTTTATTCTACTGTGCATGCATCACGAAATTTCTCACTAATACCCCCGTTTATTAATTCACGTCCCACTTAGTAAACTACGCAAAAACTCCCGAGCAGCTGTATCTATTAGTACTTCACTGCGCCGCATTCGCAGGCCCGCGTCGCCATATGCTCGCGGCGTACAGGGCGTTGGGACTCTTCCCCGAGTATCTGACGGCGCTCCTACGGCCACGGGGCACTGCGCGTGACAGAACAATGGTGCGCCGCTGTGCATACATTGAGCAGGAGAGCTTGACGTCCGGTCTGTTCCTCGCCAGGTAGCCGAGCAGTGACAAGAAGCTTCGCATATGTTAGCTATGGACAAAAAAATTCAACCCGGCTGAGGTTGAACCCGGTTCAAAAAGGTTCAACCCGGCTGAGCCTAGCTGACCGGCGAAAGCAAGATCGGCGGTATTTATAGCGAAGAAGAACGGGACATCATTGCTATGTCATCGCATGACGTCACATAAGGCGGTGCGAATATCAGCCCTAAAGGTCTAGGTCAAAGGTCAAGTGACCACTGGTCATCGGTCAAGTGGTTGCTGATCATTAGCTAAGACCATATCATACATTGCCAGTCTTGGGGGCGTGTGCTTGGTTCGGTCGGGCTTCGAGATCAAACGCGCAAAGCCAGGCGAAACTCTGAGTTGTACCTCGAGTAGTAGAACTTTCACTCTAAAAATTAGCAGCCACCTAGAAAATGCCCACCCAGGGCTGCGGTAGCACAGAAGCCCACCGAGGCGCTGTCGGAAAGCTTCTGGTTCGCTGATGTCTCTTCCCATCGTCACTTCCGGTTTGGTGAGTGTTCGCTCAGTCCATGACATGACATGCTTGTCATGACTATCATCACGTGTCATTGATGACATCATCATTATATGTGACGTCATCAGGTGTGACCAGAGAGGGCGACGCCGCCAATGACCCGACCAGCTACCTATTCTCTCGCATAAAAGCAGTATGGCGCCCCACCACAGCTGCTAGTGTACAGTCGCCATTAAAAAAGATTAGCACACTGACGTCACCGCAGCGGCGAAAATCGCACCGCGCGGCTGGCGTGGCGCCGTGCTTTGCAAACAGACCTAACAGTTTTGTTATCGGTTATCGGCGTGTTCGTTACCACAGCGCCGAGCGTTGCTGTCCACCGCTCCGTTGGCACGTCACAAGTGTTAATTTTTTTACTCGCGAGTGTACAGTGTGCCGCGCGCGTGATTCACAGTGACAGGAAACGAAACTCGCGAGGCTTTTTACAGTGTAAACATTGCGAATTATTTATTAATATCACGCAAGCCTCCACTGCTCGCCTGGTGAACTTCCTATGACAGAGCGAATCGCTTAACTCCGCCAAACTCGGTGAGAGTTCTCTCATCCGCACAACGTCGATCCGCTCAAAGCAGAGACCAGGGCGGTGGTCGTCTCTTAGGCTGTCCCTAAAGCTGCGCGCATCCGAGTATTCTTTCTTTCGCTTTTCACGTCACTTGTTATATTTAGGACCAAGTCACGTGGCATTACCTGCAGCAGCTCAGCGTCTTGCGTTTGTTGCGATAAAAGTTTCACTCCTTCGTAGTTTGTTTCCAGAAGTTCCCAGGAACTGTCTTACCCTACAGTTTTGAAAAGAGGGAGATAAAAACACGAAGGAAAAAAATGTTTTCTCGAAATGAACGTAATACCCCTCCGATAACCTCTCGCTTTCGGCAGCGGAAGCGCCGAAAAGTGCGATAACCGAAGGAAGGCATCGGAGGTTGTGCGTAGCTTCAGAAACAGCCTAGCAGACGAATATAGTCCTGGTCAGTGCTTCGTGCGTATGCGGGCATTCTCGCAAAGTTTGCTGGTTCGCTACGCCGTAGGGCGTTCATCAAGTGAACAGTCAACGCTTGCGTGATATTACTAAAAAAAAATTGGAAGGGTGCGTAAATCTTTATGCATATAATGTCGATATTCATGACCTAGAGCAGGTGTCTCAATTAATCCAGCAACGTAGAATCAGCCCACGTAGAATGACGTGTGTTTTAAAATTCCACGGTAACTTTGCGCTTGTTTGTAGATAGTGGCAACCTGTAATGCGAGTCAAATAGCCTTTCATTTCTCTAGGGCGTAAAAGAGTAAATGATACATAAATCGCTGTCTTCCTTATTAAAGCAGCCGCCATAAAGCTGAGTGGTAGACAGTACACGCGTGCTTTGAAGAGAATTTCAGACCAATGAGATCGACTATCAAGACTCCTGTGCAGCAGTGATGACAAAGCTAGGGCGTATTCGTATTCAGTCCTATTGGCAAGCAAGACTAAGCGATTGCAAGTTTATCATGCTGAGAAAACAATCCAGAAAGGTTTCAGAGTGAATGTCAAATGCAGTTTACTTGATAAAGCTGGGTCGTCTCATTAAGCACATTGTTTTCTGGGAGTATTCTCCTGTGCTCTTGCTTTGTTCCTAAGCAGTGAATGGAAGACATAATGAATTTAAGGCCGCTATGATGCAATTCATTCTACGAATCTAGAAGCGAGTGCATGGCAACTCTTTGCGCGTGCATTGGGCTCATTAGTTGTGCGTGCTCAGCGATGTTGTAGCAAACAGCGCGTCGCATTTACATAGGCGCTTTTAGTTCACGTGACCAGCAAAAACTACGCCTGGTAAGAACTACGTCCTCACAGTCCTGAAAGGGTTCCACTAAAAGGCGCAAAGTTCTTGTTCCCATTGTCTTCCTTTATTTCTAGCACCAGAATACCTACGCAGTGAACCTAATGATCCTGCTATCTTGTTAGCATGCAAACGTCAGTTCACTGCTCCTGAGATACAGTTTCACCGCAAAACCCTGAAAACCGCATGCTGGAGTGCAGGGAGGAAACCCTGAGTGTGCTGGCAAACCTGTTAGGCACGGCTGCTGTGCGGGACAATGCCAATACGCCGATGCGCCGGCGGCTTTGCTTTTTTCTTTTCAGTGCGTGCGTGCGCCCAGCCAACTGAACGTGGCACGCTTCTTGTCCTCATCACACTTTGTTTCAAATACAACAATGAAAAACTGCCGAAGAAGGTAGCAGTGGTGCAGAAGTCTGCACTCGCCAGAAGAACGCGCCGCAGTACTGAAGATCCCTATGTGGTTCTACGCTGCAAGACTGTGCAAAATAGCTTATCACCTAAAGGGACCACGCCGCCGCGGTGGCTGAGTGGTTATGGCGCTCGGCTGCCGGCCCGAAAGACGCGGGTTCGATCCCGGCCGCGGCGGTCGAATTTCGATGGAGGCGAATTTCTAGAAGCCCGTGTGCTGTGCGATGTCAGTGCACGTAGAAGAACCCCAGGTGGTCGAAATTTCCGGAGCGCTTCACTACGGCGTCCCTCATAGCCTGAGTCGCTTTGGGACGTTAAACCCCCATTAACCTAACCTAAAGGGACCACATATTTTAATCGAACGACGCGTTTCCTCATGAACTTCCCCAAAAGGATTGTTAATCATCTTGTACTTTTTTTATTTGAAACCAGTATAGTTCAATGCTCTTAAGTGTGACTGTGGTTCGCTTTGGAAGCAAACCCTCTGCAAAGAAAGTTTTTGTGCCCGTGAACAAAAAAAAAATATTATTCCGTCCACCATTCAATGGTTGTGATTTGCAGGAGACAAATATAATTTGCGAAAGCGCCTTCTGGGCCTTAATATCGCGCTCCCACTCGACAGGAATAAAACGCGGCCCGTCACAACAAAATTGCATGCGTACGCCCGTTTTCATGTTTTGTTTTTTTGTTGCTCTTTTTTTGCGATAAAAGCTGAGGACGCCGCTGAGAAGCGCTAATCGAGCAGAGCTCCGCCGACACGCATTTTGTTTCACAGAATATCGTACAAAGCGCACAAGAAGAAATCCTCGTTCTGTGTAAATTGGACTGCTTTCGCTCCCAAAGCCTAGCAGTGCTCCCTTTCTAGTCGTAGAATAACTTGGGAAGAAATTCTCAGCCTACTCTAATCGATTAGTCGTCACATGAATATATCGAACAATATTAATAATAATAATAATAATAATTACTTTGCGTTGTGGTTGTTTCTTTAGTTTTGTTTTGTTTACTTTTATACACTCGGCAGGTGCCTGAAATCATAAGGAATGTAGTATCAGCGGCATCATGCGCGAGCACCGTCTTTGAATAAAACAAACAAACTTTCTACTTTTAATCCTCGGTTATAGGCTAACTGGCGTCCTTCATATTTCTACCCAAACGCAAATGTGCATGCTCATCGCACGGCTCACATCGGTACCGCTCGACAAACACAAACAGGAGCTCGTATAGATGTTCGCGCTTCGATCCGACCAGGCAGGGCAAAGTTTTTTTTTCCTGTACAGCAACTTGGAACTCCTTCACGTCATCACTCTCCCGTACTTGCCATGAAGGCGGCGTCGAGTGATCGTTCTTCCCGGGAACGCTGGTATGCGCAGCCTCGTTTTCAACAGTATTTGCATTGGTTCCCCTTTTTTGCGAGGAACGCAACCTCAAACAAGCATCGCTTAAATAGAAGGGGGGGTTGCGGACACTACACTAACTCCGAATTCGCGGGGCGCACGGAAGCCGAAATTGTCGCGAACGGCTCACGTTTTGTCAACATCAAATGTGTCTCCCTTCTTTTGTTCGCGAGCATTTACAGAAAAGCTCGGCACAGGCTTAACACAACATACCAGAATGTCGTTAGCGAAGGTAACCGTGGCAACTAACTGCATACCAAACGCTCTACTGTGAACCCCTACGTAGGCCTGCCTAAACGGAGACTGAGCGGCGCCTCTTTTGTTCACAAACCGCACGGAAGATGGCGTGCATGCGCATTGTACTGCTTCGTACGAGTTGAGAGATAGGATTTATTTTCAAACATAAAAGTGCCCGGGAAACCACTGCGTTCATCTCGTTCAAATACGCTAGCATTATTGGGCTTACTTTTCGCATTCTAGAATACGACAAACACCGAAACGCGTGGAGTAAGCGCGGGGCTCCCGAACCGCGCGTAGTGTTTCACAACAAGCGCTCTGTGTGCAGGCATTGGATGAGAACGCGGATGGGACACGAACTGTGTCGTATAGTTGTGTTTTGACATATTTCGGCTTGAAACACTATAGCAAGTGCGACTTCGCTCAGTTTTGCTCGTAAAAAGGATATTTAGTTTTTCAATCATTGGATTTCAGATGCTGTAGATTGTGCAAGCCAGATGTCGTAGCCGAAAGCCCAATGGAAAAACTAAAAGATGGGTTTCAGGAAAGTAAACGGAACAGTAACTGTCTCACTTCTCAGTGCAACCCTCAACCACGCCGTAAGGAAAGGAGTGAAAACGGGGCGAAAAAAAGAAAAAAAATGTGGTGTCGTAGTGGAGGATTTCGGAAGGATTTCGACCGCTTGAGGTACTTTAACGCGCACTGACATCATGCTGCACACGGACGCCTACTGCGTTTCGCAATAATCGAAACGCGGCCGAAACTGAACCCGGATCCTCCGGCTCAGTAGCAGAGCGCCTTAACCACTCTGCCACCACGGCGGGTGGCAGTTAGAGAACCGCTGAGCCTGCTAGGTTACGTGGGGGTAGAGTTCAAGGGAGTACATGAGCTCTAAGAGAGCTAGCCTAAAGCATAGATATTGTGGTTATGTGAACTCAAAGATAGCTTAGAAAAAATTTCTCTAAATAGTCATAGACTCTCCATACACTTTTATCAACCAAATCTATAGACAGATCTTATACACTGCACACTCTATAGATTTATGACCATGCAGGTTCAACAGACATTTCTATACTGAAAATCTAACAGACACAGTTCTCTAGACAGTCTGTAAACAATGTGTCGATTTATGGCCACACACTTTTTTTGTAGACTGTCTATAGAACAAATCGACCGAATGTCTAGTAGACACACATCTATGGGGAACTTGCGCTGAAGTTTGCGGTGCCGATTGTAGCGCCTTAACACACTGCTTAGCGAGAAGAGCAAGCAGTTTTGGGTAGTACTATTAGTACTTTTCCGCGCCACCTTCAGGCGCCTAATGGTGCGAGCCTCGGCGCTCTGTGGATGGCGCACGTACCGTGCGTCAGCTATCTGGGCTACGCCGAGAGAAGTTAGGCAATAAATGCTGTCAGCCAAACGCGGGTATCTAATCGCGCAGATTGCGTTCTCGCGTTTGCAGCGGCCCAAGCGGCTGACAAAAGCAGCTTTGAGTCACTGAATGAAACAATTGCAGTTCCACCTTGGCAGCGTAGGTTCCCCATAGGCTAACCCACAAGGTCTAAGCCATAAGCCAAACGAAACCAACACTTCATAAGAACAATTTCGGCAAACGCCCCGTGCTCCATTGTAGCGTCTCGAAACATTTTCGGTCAAACGCCTCGGTCCACAACACGCGCCCTAGCACGAGCGTCAGCAAGTAAGGAGTGATGCACAACATTCAGTATTTCTGAAAGCAGTGGTTCATCGTCCGGACAAGCGATAACGCAAAGATAAAAACTAAATAATTCAGTTTAGAAGCCCCAGCGAAGTCAAACTAACCAAGAGCTATAGCCAGCGCACAGTTCTATTTCGGTCGTCATTTCCGGGCTAGGCGGTTTTCCTGGCCGCGATTGTACCTGGCAGTGCTAAAATGCCAGCGAACAGCTCGTTAGGGGCGTCTTGCTATCACGGGTTCCTCTTCGATTAGCTTCGCCACACATTACAAACACAGCAGACCATCTTACGGCATAATTGCTTCATATTCTAATGGATTGCGCTGCTTATAATACCGCTCACAAACAGGGATAGTAAGTTCGTCGCTGCACAAATAATCTGTTCTACGCCCGCAGAACTGATCACCTTGATTTAGGAGGCCATAGCAATATAATATCATCGTAGAAACTTACAGTGAATGGTCGATTAAGTTGGATGTTTTTCGAAGGATAGCCGGCGACGAAAACACCGAGACGTTCGCACTGATGCCCGCCATGTGTGACGATGCGCAGAGTTGCCCGCTGCACGAATGATTTTCCGCTGTCTCACTGCAGAACGCGAAAGTAAATCACATTCCATTGCCTTATCTGTACCAGTCTCGCGTGTCCCGTGTGCAACAAGTGATGGTGTCCAAGAACACTGTTGACAGAATCTTCCTATGCATGAAAGCTCACTAACGCTTTAAAAAGGAACGGTTTTCACATAACAAAACCGAAACTTCCTTGCGTGTCCACTGACGGCTATGTTAACCGCACATAAAACGACGATCTTTGGGACTTATTCTAGGGGTACAAAGAAGAAATGGGCGTGTCTGTGAATTTTCACACCCGTTCTCCACCCCCCCCCCCCTTCCTCTCATCTATTTTTTATTTTTTATTTTGCTGTAGAGATGTGGAATCGCTAATGAAACGTTTCTGAGTTAATCGCGTTGGGAAATAATGATGGAATAACAATGGAATTGTCTCGAACGATTACTTTAAAGAGCAAGCTATTTATTCCATGCGGTATAGTTTACGAGAACCCTGACGTTTTGAATCCTTCCCTCACTTTAACTGCTAGCATTAAATATTCTCTATTTGTGTGTCTAATATAGGTCATGCCATAATGGAAAGAAGTCTTCCTAGGCTTCTTGAAAACAATACAACAGTGGCCGTTGCATTATCATCTCCGATAAAAAAATCTTCAATTCCTGAAATTGTTAGGGGTAGCAGGTTTAAGGCACATCTGCGCTTAACCACCTGCAGAGTTGCCCTCGGCGTGTAGTTCGGAATGGTCACATTTCTCAAGACTTGAACGCTTGAAGACAGAAGCACGTTCACACCTGAAAGACAAAACTGATCTCCCAGCTTTGACAAAAACCGCTGTAAAAGATGCTACTCACGCTTTCGGCGCTGTAGAAATGTTGTGTAGACAAAACTCAAAACGCGTCACCCAGCTGAACGACTAATCTAAGCACGCTGGCTAACATGATGGCTTTCTATTGTAACATGTGGTACCGAGATAGTTTTTAATGTCTGTAACCATTCATCGTTAAATGCTTATGCATGCTTACAAGGGATATATGATAGGAAGACAAGACATTGAAAACCTTAACGACCGGGAATTAATCGGTAACTCTAATCCCTAATTATCGTTATGAAGACAGGGATGACGCTGGCAATAAAGAGAAATTTTCTTTCCAGCTGTGTCTACAGTCTATACGCACTGAAAACACAGAAATAAACATACCAGTAGGCTGACTGTAAAGCAAGAATGTAGTAAGGATATATATTTTCCTGTCCGCTAGCTACTACAGATAGGTTATAAACTACAAGATGATAAAGTAAGTTTGTCTTTATCGTCTTGCAAATTTGATCAAGTAAACCGAATTGATACAGGGAACAGACATGCGCAAAGGCTTGAGTACGAATAGAGTCTTTAGGCCTCAAAAAACTGAAATGTGTTCCTGTCAGCTTGCTCTCTATAGACTACAAATAAACAAAAGTCTAAAAGACTAATCGCCTTGCACATATCAGCTTGCTTCTAGAGACTATAAAAATACAAAAGTCTAAAAGACTAATCGCCTTGCATTCTTAGGCTATGAACTGACAAAAGTTGAATCCCAGTCGACTTGGCTTTATAGACAGTCTATTGAATATAAGTAAAAGAAATCTAAAAACTCCCACGTGACGCGCGTTTACGCAATCTATGGCCTATAAATAAAGGCTTTAAATCTCTGTGCCGCTATACATAGTCTATTGACTATGAATAGAAACATGTCTAAGAGCAATTTCAATTTACTTGTGTCTGTAGACAGCCTAGACAATATGAATAGACAAAAGTCTAAAAGACTCCCTATAAACCATTGCTAATTGACAATCTAGACCATGACTAATTATTTGCACCTTAGGAAGCCTATAGACTATGAACACAGACGCCTAATAGACTCCTAGTCAACTGTCGTGTGTAGGCTCTAAATACATAAATAATTAATTGACACTCAAATCGACTTTCATCGATAGATAGTGTACAAACTGTGAATAGGCAAAAGAAGATGGCAACTCTCCATAGAAAGTGTATAAAAAGTTTGTAGACCATTTTTATACGAGATGTCCCGTGTACTTGCCAAATTTTTATTTAGAAGGCGCAAAATGATTGCAACGGCCGACCTGTACAAGGATCCCCTGGCCTACCCTTATAAGGAGGATTGGGTCGTATAGGGCGACGACGTAGGCAGACTGATAAAACGAAAAATCACATAGGGGGGTGGGAGGGCAAACGGCACCGATCACAGCCGCTAGCGCAAACTTTGCCTCCGTGAAAACATTGTTAGAGCCCGAAAGGTCTTTAAAATTTCCGGAGCGTCTCACCCTTTATCATATTTGGTTCATCATCAATGGCGTGCTTTCACGATGGTGCAAGACATTTTTTAAACTCGCAATCCTCAAACCACACTCTAAGGGCGAGCTGTGACTGATGAATAAATACAAACACATTTAAAAGCAGTTACAAGTCGAGCCTTTTCGCGAAAATATGCTTGCGAAATTTTGTGCCCGCGTCCGGAGAACTCGCGACGTCCATACGCAAGCGTTGACATTTCACATAAACCGGTGACATATATCTGCGTCGGCAGAACGGTGGCGAATTGCAGTTTAACTAGGCTCGGTCAAATTATGGGTGACCTAACCATTATTTTTTCCTTGTTTTATTGTCCTGGAAGCATGCCAAATGCTCCATTAGCGCCTCAGAGAAAATCAGACTTTCAAGGGCAGGGGAAATCTGCATGCGCACCCAAAGCACAATGGGAACAAGTCCCACGCTCAATTAGAACAATTCTGGTTGCTGACCCCTCGTTTTAGTTGTGTTCCCCTCTTACCAGAATCATTTATCCGCCATCTCTGGTTAGGCAGAAAGTACTGACAAACCATATAGACGAGTTAAAGCACGACCTATATTCTCACAGGCACTCTTCTTTTGCCGTAATGTGTATCTTGCCCTTCGTTTCGCGCGGGAAGCAATGAGCCTGGTTTGTCCCAGAAATACAGAGATTGATTTTTTTTTCTTCTCTCCCACCGCTCTCACATACTGCCCCGTCCTCGTTGATTGGACGCGCCGTCTAATCTCTGCTTCCGAGCGAACACTTCTGCTAATTGGGTACGTTGGAAAAACGCCCAGGTAATATATGTGAAACTAAAAGGCGATGCGCCCGCTAAAGGTCAGGCACGCATGTGCCCAAACAAATAAGCTGATAAAATCAGAAAATGTGGGGTAAATAGAATGCCTGTAACGCGCGAACCGTGAAGGGAGTGTGCGGACGCCTCTTCTAACGCGCCCTCGGTGCAGAGCGAACGCCACCTCCGCCGTTTTGTTCGCGCGATTTTCGCAATTTGCGCGTAACAATGGAAAACCCATCTCGGAGAGTGACCGCGGGCGCTCCAGGAAGCGCGGGAACTACAAAGATTTTTTTGGGGCGGCAGCGGCTGCGAAAAAAAATACAAAGAAAAGAGAACCGAAAGGGAGGACGGGAGGTGGCAGAATGGCGGCTCCCATTGGCACAGCTTTTTGCTTGCGTGCCGGAGAAGGCAAAACCTGCAGATCCCGCAAAGTGAGGGAGATCCGAGAGGCAGCGAAATAGTAGAGATCTGCAGACTGTGAGCCCAGGAAAGACCGTGAGGAAGCATCAGCAAAAAAGAAAGATAAAAAGCCGAGCTAAGGACCGCGAAAACAGAGAGAGGGGGAGGGGGGGGGGGCGAGGAGGGTCTTTGCCAAACAAAACAGGGCAGTATGCGGGAGCAAGAGAGGAACCCGGGCCAGACGGTTTGAGAGCTCGGAGACAACAACGGGCGGAGAATTCGCGTCACGTACTCGGGGCCTTTTTTCCCGACGGTTCCTCAATCGGATGGGCTTGGCTTCGGGCGTCCTCGTTAAGGACACACGACGAGATGGCCCGGCCGCCGCTTCGCCCAGATGAAGAAGCCTTCATACCCCTCCCCCTCGCGTCACCGTCCTCCGCCTTGCGTTCGGGAGGAGACGACGGGACGGGGCCCTTCGGATGAGGATGAGGGGGACGAGGTGATGGACACGGGAAAGAAGGGTGCAGAAGGAAACAGGAATGGGGAGAAAGGGAGAGAAGAAGCTCTTACTACCGTGGCCTCCATATTAGGGAAGAACCAATTAGCTGCGGTTCGTTAGTGAAAAGGGGCTTGTGTGATGGCAGCCCGGCGCCGCGCCTTGGCAAGTTTAGGCGCGGCGTCCGCTGCGAGAGGCGTTCAAGTGTCAGGGGCGTGCGACGTCTAGACGGGGCGTGCCGGAACTCGGCAGGTCTTCCCGTCACCGGGCACCCCGAGTTCGGGGTCCGGGAGATTAGGGGACCGCTGCTCTCCCTTGCTGCCGAAGGACGGCCCACCCCCGCCCGCGTTTCACGTGCGAGCAGCGTGGCAGAAGCGAACGAGGTGCCAAGGCTGATGCTTCCTGTCGAGCGCTTCACTGGCTGTTTAATAAACTCAACGGCCTTTCTCAGCCGCTCCCGTGGTTTCCCAACTTTTCGAGCGCGGAGAAAATAGGCTGTATTCCTCCACCTGCTAATCTATGAAAGTAAATGATGTAGCATACAGCAGGTTAAAATATTTCCGCAATTTTGAACGTCCTTTAGTGTCATACTCGTCGACAGCTTTCTGCGGAATGACAGTCAGGTCTGGGTGACCGAAGCGCAAGCGTATGACTTCTAAACCAGGATATAATCATGAAGAAGACGGGAATTAGACCGACACGTTTACGCTAACGTCGACACGTTTACCTCTTTTGCGCTCAACAAGAGAACGACGCTGCTATACCACATCGTAATTATAGGATTAGACGAATTGTCACAGGCGGCGAAATCTTTTCCTTCGTTTCATTTTGATTTATTTTTTTGATAGAACCGCTAATAAGAAGAATCAGGGTAGAAAGCGGCAATCAAGCATTTTATTGTTTGTTTTCCACAAGAACAGATTAAGCAAAAAACCAAGAATCTCCAACCACATACATTTTTGAACTGCTTCGCAACTTTCTAACACGTTCTTTGATGCTTTTGCAGCATGTCTTGGCACTATTTAGGTCTAACTGCCTACCAAAGTTCTACGGTAGGCAGCACTAGTCTTCTTCTTTTCCAGAACTCCTGAGTCGCACCAACTCTGCAGTAACAGTGCAGCACAAAAAGCAAAACCCAGGCACACGAACGAGGTAGCCTACGCAATCTCGGCAACGTCCATTGCTCTGCAGTGCACAAAAGGCCCGCAAGCGGCGAGGAATGTCTTTTCTCACGAAGTATCGGCATGATTTAGACAACCGCGCTCGTTTCCATCCTTCGGATGAGTCGAAACCGAATGATAGTTATTGACTTGCTATATGATACTCATCCTACCTTTTCTTTTGTGCCTTGAAGCGCGCGCCGTGCGTTTCCGCAGCAACAGTGCCTCACATAATTCGGTCATAGACCTCCGTTGAAAACGCATGCCAAGCTGTTGTCTAAATAAACCTGCTCGAAACCTTTTTTTTTTTTTGTGAGGTGCCCTTCCAAAAACGGATTATCGAATTTTCGGAAGCCCTAGTATGACGAGATTGTTCTTGAACCGCTTTAGCGTGATAGGGTTTGCACTTTTTTTTTACAATTATTAATCTATTTTTCTCCCTTTCTCTTTTTTTTTGCTTCCGTTTTATGCAGCATCGCAAGGATAGCTGTTTCAAAGGCGAACGGAAATTGCTACATGGCGCCCAAAAATCACAGAGTGGAAAATCAACTCATCCCTCTCATGAACGCTAATCCTATTACAGCACTTCGTGCTATCCTTAATAGGTTGTGTTTTGATTAGCCTTGGTGTTTGTTTTTTTTGTGAATTCGCTTCCGAAACGTTTTCCGCCTGGAGTGAACATTGTATTGCCGACAAAACGAACCTTCATGTTCTAACGTGTTTCGAAATAGTTTAAAGCGCTGCTCTGCTCGTCTTATCTGGATAGCTTTTTCGGCAGATGTAACCCTCCGGTACTGGTAAGTTTTCTCTTCCTGTTGATAGTTTAGTGGCGAGCGATAATAGCGGCTCATTTGCTGCTGATATTAGAGAACATAACGAGGCAGGTTCGCCGCTGCCAACGTCTCTGCCATCACGCGAATCACCCTGGCCTAAATTGGGAGTCGTCTATGTTACGACCGCCCGACCGCCGCCACCAAAACACGTATGTTAGCGCAGATCTCCTTGATGCACGGCTGCTTTCGAAGGGGTTGCTTTAAAGCGAAACATGTGTGAAACATGACGTTAACGCCAGAGTTAAAATAGAGGTAGACGGGAAAGCAGAGGCTGCTTGGAGATTGATATCTAGAGCCCGGTGGGCTACCGTACAAACGAGAAAAGTGGAACAATGAAAAAAAAAACAATTCAGGTGCAAAAATAAAAAAAATACATCATGATGGGCAGAATAGGCAAGAAGCTGTGCTGCATTTGTACACAGAGAAAGCAAAGAGCCCTTCAGGAAGAGGATAATGTTGTACAGTTGTCGTTGCCTCAACGCACATAAATGTTCTGTAGAACGTTCCCTGCATTAAGGGTATCATGGGACGTTCTTCGACATATCTGACAAGTTGATAGGTTGTGAACATCGGGAGATGTTGCATGCAACCTCCAGATTGTTGCCCGTGTTTTTCTTAAAGTTGAACAAGTAGCAGTGATGGAACAAGTATGCCCGTAAGTTATTCGTAATATTCTTTCGTTAAAATTCACTTAGTAAAACACGTTGCGGGGCTAGTTGGTTATGCATATTCTTTCGTTAAAATTTAAGCAGCGCTAACTTTTAGGACGAATACACAAAAGACATGACAGGACGGGCGCTCAAAGCATATTCGGTTCCGTATTTTAGCCTTTCACCAATAATTTTTTTTAAGTATTCGAGTGCCTTCCTCCAGCATGCTGCAGAAAACGACGAAGGCTGAATTATGCAGAGCACGAATAGCGACATTTGAACCAAAATCATCAACCGCGTGGCTTAAACATGTTTCATTATTTTACTGTAATACGATGCTTATTGAAAGACGTTTAAAAATATATAGAATTTATGCCAAATAGCACAGTCAGCTTCTGTCAAACTGAACATGACGTTTGCCACTGTCTCCCGTAAAATCAAGTCTCTCGCCCAAAGTTCGCCCAACGCCAGCAACAAACTCAAGCTATTTTAGTTGACAGGAATTTATTCATGCTTAGTTAATCTCACATCGCAAGTGCAATGACCGTTATTCGAAAGCGATAACGGGCCACGTATTCACCAGCTATTACTGTCTTCCTGCGTTCACGTTTGCATTTACACAGATAGTACTAGCAACGTGTTTTGAAAATAGTAAATAATAAATGCACTTCGCACTAGCATGAGCTTTTAGCGGAAAGGGGGGATAAAATTAGTTACAGCTTATTTTCTCTTCAGGTAATACGATTATTTTGCGTACGGCGACGCACCAATTCTGCAAATGCTACACACGATGCTGACCAAGCAAATCTCCAACAAGTATCCACAATGCACCCTTTGTAATACGGCCAAGAAGGCCGAACATAGGTGAAGTTCCTAGCTGTAGCCGCACTCCCTCGTCCCTTATAGGCTCTTCTAAAGTCCCCAACGCCTGGCGACTCGGATGGTCGCGTGACCAAACTCCGCAATGTCTGCCGTCTTCTCAGCTCTCGGCAAGAATAGAGGCTCATATTAACGCCCCAGAAAGAGGTGGCAACCGTTGGTGAACGTAGCGAATGAAAAAAACGACAGAAAATAAAGAACAGGGGACCCGCACAAAGGCAGTCGCGTCGTCGTTGAGACGTGTGAAACACGCGCGAATATGATTGCCACAGCCAGGCTGGCTCAGAAAGGAAGAGAGCATGAGCGCGGTCCGTAGAAGGGAGAAAGCCTCCCTTTTCTTTTCTCCCCACCTCCCCCTCACAAGAACGACTGTTCCCCATTTCCTCCCTGCTGACCCTTTTTCCCGCTGGTCTCTGTGGTCGTTGTCGCCGCCGCCGTCTCCCTAAAGCTCGTTTCCGTGCTTCCCAGCGCGTGGAGAAAGCGGGAAGCAGCGGGAAGGCTGTTTCCCTAATCTGCAAATGAAGGTCCATCTGGACGAATCTTCCAGCTTTGCGCCTCCTCTCTTCCCTCGGGCAAGTGCAGCGGTGGCGGCTCGGCGCCGGAGAGGGCGCCCGAGTGGATTGAAGTGGATCCGAATGAGATTGGCCCTTGGCACGCACCGCGACGCACGCCGCTCGGCACGTCGCTGTATCCTTTCTCGCAGCGCATCGTGGTGGGACCGCTTTCTTTCTGCACGCATGTGTGCGTGTGTGCGAATCTCTCGTGGTAGTCTTCTCGGGATGTGGCGCTTATTCGAATACGAATGTGCGTGTCTGCATGCGTATGGGAGGGGGGAGGGGGGGGGTGAATATAAGTACAGTTTTACCAAACTGAGCGCCAACGACCTGCGGCTTCTTTCCTCTACTTGAGTAACGCGTTGCTGCTTGTCCCATTGCTCCATTTAAATCTTCGGTGACTTTTTGACAACGGTCAATTCCTGCTTTATTGAAATAATTTTATCGTATTTACTCGCGTAATAAATGCGTGCGCATAATAATAATAATAATAATATTAATAATAATAATAATAACTTTATTTGCATCACACGTACATGATGCCGGAGGCCAGCAGAAAAAGCTGTCATTAAGGCAGCTTGACAAGGCCGCAGGCCCCCACATTGGCAACTACAGGTAGCGGTCAGCAACCACAAAACAAATGCATGAAAGTGTGAAACCGCAAACAAAAGCTATACATTAAAAAAAGGAAGTTTCCACGAAAACCTGACTGCAACAAGAGGGCACACACTTTCAACAAATCTCATCGCCGGGGATATATAGACAACATAGCAAAATGAAAGTGACGCTTTGAGATAGAATATTGTGAGACTATTTTGTTGTTCTTATTTTTAGTTCGTAAAGTAGTGGCAAATTTTCTTGAAAGTAATATTTTCGGGTTGTATGTTTTTCTTATGCAACGTATTTAAAAGCCTTGGTAACCGGTTTTTTAACATTTGTAATCCATATGTTGTCCTACATGTTTCAACTTTCCACCTCTCAAAATTTCGCGTGTTGTATGCTTTAGGATGACTACTTATGTTGGCTATCTGACGCAAGAAACAAGTACCATTTTTTATCTCTTGTTTGTATTGTTTGCACAGACGATAATCATAAATCTTCGTAACAGGCATCACGTTATACATGTGAAATAATGGTTCCGAGGGATAGCACATGGGGACACTTGCAACGGCACGTAGAAACTTTTTTTGCCGAATATGAATTTTGTGTATATTGTTTTGCGTCGTAGAGGCCCAAACTAAATGGCAATAATTAAGTCTTGAACAAAACAAGGTATAATACAGCATTATCATTACATTACGCGGTAGTACACTTGCATTTCGATATATGAGGCCGACTACTTGAGAAAGTTTTTTGGTTAAGCAGTTAATATGTGCATCCCAAGATAAGTTCTCATGAAACGTAACACCTAATGTTTTAATCCAAGGCACTATTTCAACTGGGGTTGATTTGAGCAAAACACTGTGGCTAGTTGTTATAGTTTTATTTCTGGCGTGAAATAGAACTGCCTTTGTTTTTTGTATGTTTATTTTTAAACGGTTTTCTTCAGTCCATTTCTCTAGCTTGGCTAGGCTTTCATTCGCATGGCGAATTAATTGATCAGGATCATTTGCTGAAAAGAATAGACTCGTATCATCTGCGTAAATGACAAATTTTGTGGATGGGGTTACGCTTACTATGTCATTCACGTAGAGATTAAAAAGGAATGGCCCCAAAATACTGCCTTGCGGCACGCCACAGTTAACTGCTAGTGAATCCGAACAAAATCCCTCTATATCTACAATTTGCTTCCTATTGGTTAAATATGATCGGATTAACGCCGCAGCCACACCCCGAAAGCCATATCTTTCTAGCTTCGTGATCAGTATCTGATGATTTATGAGGTCAAAGGCTCTTGAAAAATCTATAAATATGCCTAATATTACGTTTTCTTGTTCAATGTGGTCTAAAATATACTCTTTTTGGGCAAGAAGTGCCGACTCGGTGCTAACTCCCTTTCGGAATCCATACTGGCAATCAACTATGAGGTTATGTTTCTCTTCAAATTTCGAAAATCGCTTGAGAATGATTTTTTCGAATGCCTTTGATAGGACAGGTAGTATGGAAACAGGCCTGTAATTCCCCATATCATTCTTATCACCTTTCTTGTACAATACCTTCACACGTGCAACTTGCATTTGGCGTGGAAATACCGCTTGTTCAAGGCATAAATTGAAAACGTAATTTATGTAGGGAGCAAGGACACAGATGACGTGTTTCAAAGGTTTCACTTGCATGCCATCAACATCAATAGCGCTGCTGTTATTAAGACTTTTTATTACTTCCGTCACTTCGGCTTCGCTGACAGGATCAAGAAAAACTGAACTACCCTTCCCTCCCCCCTCCCCTTTTTGGCTATAGGAAACTGCAATTTTTTTCTCTCCCGTAATAAACGCACCTCATTCTTTTCGAGCATAGTTTTCTGCTGATAATAGTAAATACTAGACATCGTCCTTTTGTGAATGCCGGAGCAACTACGCAGTTCCATAATGTGCTAATGTGGAATGTCAGTGCTATGATATCTCACTCTGCGGGACGAACGACCAATTAAAATGTTGCGCGAAAAATCTGAGAACTAATAGAAACCGCGGCTGGTCGCAAAAGTTTACTCTGTTAGATCTGTCTTAATTAGTATAGAAGCATTAGCAACTTACTCCTGGCATTCCTCGCGCTGAATGCTGTGAGTAGTGCTACAATGACCTCTAGTAGTGCGCTCTTTACACATGATCATGGGTGGCCACGCGAGTTATGTGTACTGGCTGAAGAAAAAAAAAATTGTAGACTATGTTCTCAAGCTCAAAAGAGTGCGTTTTGGTTTATTTTGAAGGTGACTCATACGGGATCGAGCAGATTTTTTGTCCCGTTTTTACCACTGTAATTTTTTTTAAATATTTTTCGAGGCGTAATGAACGCACCCAGTAAATTTATACAGATTTTTTTAAAGAAACGTGCGTTTATTTGCGAGTAAATGTGATACTTACGTATAAACCATGACGTTTCCTGGGAAAACAAAAGCCTTTCAATGTTCAGAGTAGGATGCGGCACAAGATACGCGCGTAAATGGTACTTCGACAACGCTTAGATAGACACGGATTAAAGAAAACGCAGTTGGAAACGCTGAAATTATTGAGAAATCACCTAGCACCCAAATTATTCTCGTAATCCAATAGTTAATTGTCTCACTTGTGGCAATATGGCGTCGCCATCGCCTCCTTCTTAATCTTTTTTTCGGCATGCAAGGGATTCAGTCATGAGCTTTCATATTCGTGTGAGCACTAATTTCCACGTTACATTGGCCACTGGAAAAGGCATGCACTGTTGTTTTTACACTCCTTGCACTTGCTGGAGGTACGAGATGCGCTCGAGCACAGCTCCCTCAAGCTACTATTTTTCTTACTGCCATCTCCGACTGGCTTTGCCAGACAGACCCTGCTCATTTCAACGGCATTCACGACAAAGAGGTCGAAGACAGGTCAGGTTGCTGTGGAAGTGTGAGTGTTATAATAGACATCACGATGCCACTAAACTTAACAGTGCGGGTTGTATCTCAGGAACGAGGCTAACCTGTCGAACCAGAACCATGAGGCCAAATTTTCAACCTGGTTAACCTTCAAGGCGAGTGAGACGGAAGTGTTTGGCTGTCGTGTCGTCCACAAACTTTCCATCGAACAGCGTTCGCACGAATCGGCACAGCACCCAGTAGAGAGCTTCAGAAGTTGTATAAAAGACGAGGTGGACATGTTCAATAGCGTTGGCGCTTTGTGCCAAAATCATATAACCTCCGGCACCTCTTGAAAGACAAAAGCGGTGACGTGTTCCAAGCATTAGTTGTGATGAACCCGAAAACCGTAACGAATGCGGTAAGGCAGACTTATGATAAATGGTGGAAGCACTGCTTTTATCGATACTAAAACGTTCTTAAGCGCAAATAGTCACATTCCGCCCTCATCGTCTCCCCAGATCAGTTGTCACTGCTCTGATTCCTGAGCGAGATTGCTCTCGCCAGCTGTCCTTAATGCCGTTCACTCTAGTCTTGAGCCAGGTGGTGGCGATGATGATGATGATGAGGATGTGATGGTAGCGATGCAACGGTCAAGACAATAAATTATCTTCTTTGCTGCAATATTAGCATTTGTAAATATCCGCCAGAGCCTTAAGTATGCAGGCTGGTCCTCCCTTATTGCCTAAATATATGGTTTGTCATCGCTTTAAAACTCGGTAAATTTCCTACATTTATTTTTTATTTATTTATTAAAAGTATATTATGCGAAACGCTAACCTGTTCATAGCGGTGCTCCTTGTTGTTTCCTCCTCTCGGTAATCCCTTAACTACGGACCGTTTCTTGCTTTTTTATATGTTTAACAGACACAGCACGTACTAAGTTCCACAATATGCAGAGGATCGGAAAATCAAAACAGTTTTAGACGAGTTCGCTGTAAGGCTTTAACCGCTTTGCAAGTATATCGCCCAATTAAGCAAGCTTCTTCTTAAGCCCCACTGTATTGACACAACTCACTGGATTCTAATATGCACGAAAGTTACGTAATTCTTTCACCCAAAACTTTCCTGCAATCTACCGAAATCTAAGTAATTCGTTAAGGAACTATACTCGCTCATTTTGCGATCAGGATGGATGAGACGAAATATGCGTTTGCAGCCAGCCAAAGAGCATTTAGGTGGAGTAGTTAGCGTCAAAACACTCAGACAACAGAGCGCCGTGGACGCTACACAGAGCTATGTTTTGTTGTTGGGTCTGTGTGTGTGTGATCTTTTTTGTTTTGTTCAGAAAATTCCAGTTAGGCATGCACCAACTAGCCGGCAGTTATGTTTCAGTAAAATTTTCTTGTGCATAGCAAGTGTTCGTAGACATGGAAATGGCTTTTTATTCAAAAAGAACAGAAAAGCTTAACGGTTGCGTGCCAGTTTCAATGTCTTGCCATAAAAGAAAAAAACAATTCAGTAATTTATTTTATATCAAGATAACAATTCATTTAGTGGTATGTGCAATGCTTGCACAAATATCTAACGCCGAATAGTACCCGTTGCTTTGACGGCACTTACTGTCAGTGAAAAAACAACGCTGCGTTTTATCAAGAACCTAGAATTAAAGTTATTCGTACTGTGAAATATATATTCCTTAATTAACACAAATAGAGCTTTTTCTTACAGGAATGGGGCGTGTTTCTTACTATCATTAATTTTTAATCAGAGATTGCTTTAGTTTAGCGTAGTTCAGCTAAGGCTGCACGATGTAGGCTAACAACAGAAGCAGTTGTTAACAACACTCCTAGTTGTTAAACGGGCAAAAGTTAACGCCATTGCTCATCTGCGTTCTGTTCCTACTATTGTTTTTTGTCGTCATCTCCAAGTATAGAAAGTCTCGCTTTTGGTTCGTGATCTCAGAGAATACGATTTGCAACCTGCAGTTTATCTACTTCTCGCATCACGATATCCAGAACCAAACGCACTGAACACCCACTAAAAGGCCGGGAGCCGACGCATGTCTGGCAGGTACGTGTGTCTGTGCCACAGCCGTTCATTCCGGCGTTAGATTTCAGATACTGCGAGAAACCTTATATTTCCGACTTCGGAAACCAAACAGCCCCATTCCTATTCGACCGTAGAGTAGAAGGAACAAGTTTATTATTCTTATATTCTAGTTCACCCTGATTGCTAGATTTCATGACTTTTTACCTCTTACTGTAGCGTCTGTTCTCCCTTTTCGTCTTTTCTTCACTTGTTAGACGGGTTTTTCAAGCAAAAATGGAGCTCAAAGGAGGAGTGGAGGTTCGCCGCTTTGAAATGAAATTGAGTATCCTGTTTTTATACTCGCCCAACTGACAGTCTCATTTCCGCCGCTCCGGAAGCTTTTTCAGCGTTCGTTCAGGAATCTAGGGCGGATATGTATGGTGTCATCTCCCTCCTTTTTTCTTTTGTGCTCAACGTCTTCTTTCGTTCCCGTGCTGTCTATTTCGGTCGACTCGTACAGATTACACCAGTTGCGTGTATTCTCGTTAACTCGGCTCCTTTTCTTGCGCTTGGCGCTTAATCCTCGAAGAGTAAAGAGTTTCCCTTCCCTTTCCTCCTTTCTTTTCTTTCCTTATTTCTTCCTTTCCCTCTTTCTTTCTTTCTTTTTCCTTCTTCGTTCTTTCCTTCCTTTCTTTCTTTCTTCCTTTCCCTCTTTCTTTCTTTCTTTCTTTCTTTTTCCTTCTTCGTTCTTTCCTTCCTTTCTTTCTTTCTTCCTTCCTTTCTTTCTTTCTTCCTTCCTTCCTTCCTTTCTTTCGTTCTTTCTTTCTTTCTTCCTTTCTTCCTTCCTTTCTTTCTTGCTTTCCTCCACTGTTTCTTCCTTAATCTCTTTCTTTCTCTCTTTCTTTCTTTCTTTCTTTCTTGCTTTCCTTATGTCTCTCTTTCTTTCTTCCTCTCTTGCTTTCTTTCTTTCTTCCT
Organism: Amblyomma americanum; assembly: GCF_052857255.1. Lineage (NCBI taxonomy): Eukaryota > Metazoa > Arthropoda > Arachnida > Ixodida > Ixodidae > Amblyomma > Amblyomma americanum. The sequence goes on along the minus strand of NC_135500.1, from coordinate 163,260,566 downwards.
TCCTTCCTTCCTTTCTTCCTTACTTTCTGGCTTTCTTTCTTTCGCTTTCTTCCTTTCTGACTCAATGTTGTTATGCATGAAATGCGAAGCTAATCATTTCGCCTTTTCTAGCCACTGGTCTGACCAAAAAAGGACGAGGCAGGAATTAGACGTCTTAGCCGAACAGCAACTGAAAAACAACAGCCATTAATTTCACGAAAATTAACAAAACAGGAAGAGAGAGTAATCAGTTGGTACTTTTTTTCATATTCGGCCTTTCAATTGACGTTATATCAGTTTAGCGCAAGAAAGTTGGCTGCTTGTAGCAGCAGACATTACTTGTTAAATGCTGAGGCGAAAAGAAAAAGTGCAGCGGTTAACTAAAGTCCTAAGAATCGTTTACAGTGAAAAGGAAGCTGTATCTGACGCTAGCGAGGCAGAAGCCGAAATCTTAGAGTTGTTAGCGCGTTATGTCACGTTTTTGCTTTAGTACTTCCCGCATTGACTCACATTCTTAACTTACAGAAGCAAGTGCAGCTGTGTGGAGCTTCTTGCATGCTTGGATGTGTTTAGCGCGGCTACAAATGCTCAGGCGGAGAAAACTTCGTTTCTTCTGTCACTTAAAGTAAATTTTTGCCGATTACATGAAGTACCCATAGTAGCAAGCGACTACTACTCCTTCTTGCGGAATTTCCCACTGAAAATGTACTGATAGTGACTCCCCTAAAGCTGAGTCGAACCTTCGCTCGCTTGCACTTTTTAATTTTATTTTTCGGTCGCATGAAGAGATGGAACTTCGAAAAAGTCAAAGTTCTAATGAACAGTTCATAAATTTTAATAAGGATGTGCTTTGATACTATCTTCTGTACAGGTGTGCTCTTTTTAATAGCACGTAAGTTTTGACAGCGACTTCACGGATGAGTGTTAGGAATTGGGCTAGGTCACATATGGTTGCCCAGTTCAGTGTCTTTCCCTAATTACAATGTAACCAGAGAAGAAAATACTGAAGTAAGTGATTTAACTGGCATTTGTTGTGCCTTGATACAGCAGCATGGCCGTGGTAAGAGGTTGAACTAAGGAAAAAGAAACAGGACTATTTTTGAAAACAACGCAGTATGGGCTAGGCACGCTTTGCTTTCGCTACGACAGTCCTCAAGTCCCTCGCTCGGGCAAAGGCAGTGCCATGTCTTTCATTCGTTATTGGTCCATTCTAGATGAAATAACGCCTAAAATGGATTCTTATGTATACTTTTCTGCCTTCTTACATGTTTCAATATCTTGACATTTCTTGGCTCGCTTCAAATAATGGACCTCACTGAGCACAAAATGCTACTAAAGGCTGGAGTCCTTGGTGGACGGATGGATGGAAGGTAGGAGCGTCCCTTTTGAAACGAGGTGATGGCAGTTGCCACCATGCTCAGCTTTTTTTTTCTTTTTTTTAACTGTGTTGTAAGTTATTAAAATGTGCCATTTTCTTTAAATACGTCTTCCTACACTTTCAACCTTAAATCACCTCCCTGCTTTTGAGCCACCAATCTTCCAATCGCCTTTTGCTAATTTCCACCGCAGATTTATTTACGTGACTATTGTTATCTCTAAACTCTAGGGCCTCAGTAAGAGTGACTGTGCCTGCATCGACATCGGGATGGATATCATCACATTTTAGTATGAGGTGCTCTATTGTGTCTACAAATTTACCAACCACAGCACATGTGTCATCTTCTTCGTTAAATTTCTTTTTATAGCGCCGCGTTCTAAGACATTCTGACCTAGCTTAAAAGACTAGGGCACTGCCTCTTGAGTTATCTTAAAACGCTTCATTCCTAATCTACTTTTTCCAGTATCGATACAGTTCTACACTACGCTTCTTTTCCATTGAAACTATCCAAAGTTTACCTTCCGCGTTTTTAGTCTCTCGTTTAATGTTCTTTCTTTTCCGTCCTCGTGTCTGGCATACTTATTGGTTAGCTTCCTAGTTCTTTCCGCCATGTTGAGTCAACGCTCTTTCTTTATAGCTATTTAAATACCTTAGCTGCCCACCTGTTATCGCCCTATGGAAACAGGCGTTCTTCGTATAGTATTTTACTCTCATCTTCCCGTGCTTCGAACGATGCCCAGCCCATATCCCGTTGTACTGCCTCGTTTCTGGCTTTCCCGTGGGCACCTAATGCTAATCTTCCAACAGGTATCTGATTTACTTCTAATCTCGACTGAACTTTTGCCCTTGAGCACAAAACCGCATTCCCGAAAGTAAGCCCCGGCACCATTATTCCTTTCCAAATACCTCTCAGTACTTCATACCTGTTGTACCCCCCCCCCCCCCCCCCAATGCCCTATGTTTCATTATCCCGGTATCTCTTTGCCCGTTTGCTATGAGAGACTGTTCGTGCTTTTCCGCGTACATCTGCCCTTCGTTTACCCATACTCCGAGGTATTTGTATTCGGCCACTAGGTGTATTTTATGCGGTGGCCAAGTGGTTGAGCATCCGCCTCGTATGCGGGAGGTGCGGGGTTCGATCCCCAGTGCCGCCGGGTACCCGCCGGTGATACAATGGGTACAAGCTTTTCCCTGGTCTGGTGCTCGGCTTATTTAGGGCGAAATGCTTGGGAAATGGGTCTTTGACCCCACCTTGAGAAATGGAAAATACCTTGTGTCATGGCGCGTTTTGGCCATAGATGCCCTTGCACCATAAAAATTCATCATCATCATCAGATCTATTTCATGGCCTTCTATTGCAAGCTCCAGCGAAGTTGTATCGTTGAAAATCATCACACCTGACTTAGTTGCGCCAAAACTGAAACCTAGGCTGTATCCTTGGTCTCCACAGCAATTAAACAGAGTTTGCAAATCTTCCTGGCTATCTGCTAACAGTACAATATCGTCCGCATACATTAAGCCCGGTAGTCGTTGCTCCACAACCTTTCCGCCTAATCTGTGCGATAGATTATAACCTAGATTGCTTCCTTGTAGCCTTCCTTCGATACTTATGATATAAAGCATGAACAGCAGCGGTTATAGAGGACAACCTTGCCTTAATCATTTCTGTACCTCGGCAGTTGTCGTACTCTTAATTCCTTCCCACGTTATTTCAGCTTTATTTTCTCGACATATTTCCTGTAGAAAATCAATTACCTCATGACCGATACTTTCACCTTTTAATATGTTCCACAGGAGTTCCCTGTTCATGGTGTCGTATGCACCGCTTATGTCCAGGAAGGCTAAATACAGAGGTCTGTTTTCCGCCTTAGCTATTTCTATGCACTGTTTAAGTACGAAAAGGCTATTGTATAAGCGCCTACTACTTCTGAACCCATCCTGAAATTCTCCGAGTATTCTATTACTTTCTACACGTGACTGCATTTTTAATTTCACCGCCTGCATCGCCAGCCTGTATGTAACTGATGTTATCGTAATCGGTCGGAAGGATTTTATGTTCGTCTTATCGCCTTTTCCTTTATAAATCAAATTCATTTTACTCTGTTTCCAGCTGTGCAGAATTTGCTCATTTGTTGTGACTGCCTCCAATGGTTGTATCAGAGTTTCCTTGCCTCTTGGGACAAGATCATTAATTAACTTTACCGCCAATATTACAGAGCCACCTGGTGGTTTTCCTTATATTAAAACCCTCAGCTGTTCAAGATCAGTGTTTCTAAGGCACTAAAATCTTTTTTCTGGAGCAAACTGCAGGGCCATTGTACTGGAATAAAATGAGTGAAAAAAAATGTTAGGAGCTGGGAATGGTCTGAAGTTCTACTCAACTATGAGGACAGTAGTCTTTAATATGTCGGGAGCTGTGTGAAACACAGCACTGATGGGCAATATATCCAATGAGGTGGCTTACCCGGTTGTGGGAAGTTAATTATTAACTAGTACAACGGCACGCCATGTACAATTCCTGTACTCACTCTATACCTGCATATTGATCCACGCACAATATTGTGAAGGTCAGCAGTTTTAAATTTTTATTTTAAACAAGGCTGGTTGCGGGTAAGAAAATAAAAATCGTGCTTTTTATTTAAAACGTGAGGCTCTTAATATACTAAAACGCTGCGCCTGTGAAAGTCGCTATGTTAATAGTTTTGTTTTGAATACAAGACTCGGCAATGCTGTTTTATAGAAAACTAAGATACCCCAATATTTTATAATGCACACAATAGCTCCTTTAAACACTTTTTCCTTAGTCCGCTGCGGTGGCTCAGTGGTTATGGTACTCGGCTGCTGACCCGAAAGGCGCGCGTTCGATCCCGGCCGCGGCGGTCGTAGTTTGATGGAGGCGAAATGCCATAGAGGCTCCTGTACTGTGCGATGTCAGCGCACGTCAAAGAACCCCAGGTGGTCTAGATTTCCGGAGCCCTTGACTACGGCGTCCCTCATAGCCTGAGTCGCCTTGGGACGTTAAACCGTCATAAACCAAACGAATCTTTTCCTTTTCTCTGAAGCTAAAAAAGGCTTAGCGCTTGCGTAGTTCCAGCGTGAAAAAAAAAGATTATTCGACTCAAACGACTAAATGCAAGGAAAGACTAGGCACAAAAATATTACTCAGAGTAGATAATGATGAGTAAAGACTGTTGTAGAATTGCAGAGTTAGACTGAGTAAACCAGACGTGAACGAAAAATTAAGATGCACGACCTCCTCAATCTTAATTTCGCTCCAGCACTGAGATCAATTAATATTTAACACTGCCCTTGATATAGCGGCGGCAACATATTTTGTTCACAACAAATAAAGTCTACCCAAGCAACAACTAGCACGCGATGTATTCCTCATGCACCATGCACGTCACGTCACAGTCCGGTATGCCCCGTGACTTTTTCGGTTAGAGCTTTATTTCTAACAAATCGCCACTACCTCGTGCGATTCAAACGCAATTCTCAGTGTTCTTACCGCTGTCTTCCCAGCATGACCCTCCTTAGGTACCGCCGCTTTGTTATATTCCTAAGCGAGCCGGAAACAATGATCATTGTGACCCGCCTCTCTTAACCTTCCCGCCTAACCGAGGCCAGGTGGTGCCGAGCCACACTTCCTTCTGTTGCAAGCCTTTCTCCAGCAGGCCCACTTGATGATTTCGCTTCACGACAAAGAAACCAAAGGCAAGTACAAGTTCGCGGGGAGGGGGGGGGGGGGAGTGGTCGGAAAACACAAATGCGAAGAGAGGCCTTTCGGAAGCCCAGTAAAGAAAGCAGCAAGCTCCGGCTCGAAGCAAACAGAGGGGCCGACGCAGCAGAAAAGACGCGGCGGAGAGTGGCGACCGGCAATCGGGGCCTCGTCGAAGTGGATAGCAAAACGCGCTCTTTCAGCGGCAGCCGGAGAAGGTCATTCGCCAGCAGAGAAGGCCAGGTCAGCCCGGCCACGGTGCCTGGTGTGAGCGCGCGAGCGCGTTTCGAGCACCGCGCGCCTCCGCCGCCAGCTGCTGTCGACGCAGGCGCGTGTTCCCTGTCGATGCCGCAATCGATGACCCGCTGCTGGCCCCACGTGAAAGGGCGGGAGAAAACGCGACGCCGAGGTTGATAGGTAAGGGAAAAAAAACGTACGTACTGAAACGCATGGGACGTTCGTGTGTGGCGGGCTGGACCCCTGCTACACATTACCCCCATAGCTCCTGCGCTTTCAGCCTCGTTTTCTGCCAGCCGAAGCGGTGGTGGCATAAGTCGCTAAGGCAGTCACGAAGCACGAGTGTGCCACTCAGGCTATATATGTACGGAATCATTTGGCGAGGCCCGATCGCGTCCCCGATTGTGTGAGTGTACATGCCCGCGCTTATCCGCCGTTACACATAGTCGCGCACTTTCTGTTTGCCGAAGGAGGTGATAGCTGCGCTCTAACTGCGGCTTGGACGTCGAAATTGAGCGTTCTCTGTGTTCGCTTATCTCTGGAAGTGGAACCCTGCGTTCGTCTGACCACGCCGACTGTGTTGCCTGCCACCCATCGAGGTGCACTCTTTTTTTGTTGTTGTTTCAGCCGTTATCGGGAGAAATCTCTCCGCTCCAAATGTACCTGATGCGTTTAGAAACGATGCGCTTATTTGTCATATAAACATCAATGGCTGGTTATCTGTGGCAGCAAACGGAGCAGTGAAGCTCTGTACGTGGACCAGCGACGTCTGCCGCCGCTATTCTTTCTCTGACCATAATAAACAAAGTACATTGTAGCACCCTCAGTAAATATTGTCGGCAGTGGAGAAATTGTCTCACTTTTTTCTTTGTTCCAGGATCCATATTCTGTGCCAGTACGTTATCCGTCATTTGTCGTGACGCAAATGACTAAAACAATGCAACCTCTTTGCGCCGAAAGACGAATGCAAATTTTTAGTCCGGAACAACGAGGGTGTTGTTTGTGTTGTGTTGGGTTTCATGGCACATCTATGGCAACTAAGACCATCATGCGCCAAGCACAAGGTATGGCAAAAGTATGGATAGTATAGAATAGGAAAGGTATAGGAAATAGTGAGGTGAGTGTGTGTGCTACGGTCATATAATCATTGTTTTATTTGGCCATTGCTACTGCTGTCACTCATTGTAATCTTCACAAAACACAGCACCGTGCAAGAGCGCAATCTTCGATTCATGTTCACAGCCAAAGAGAGCAATTTATTAGGAACCAGCACGAGCGTATCTACGGTTTTTTTTTAACTAAATATAAACGGTTCGTTTTACGTTCCGAAGCCACACGGTCTGTTTTCGGTCAAATGTTTAGGGGAGAAAGCTGCGAAAGCTGTATAGCGTCCTTTTGTAGCCGTTTGTAGTTGCGTGCCCTGGAGGCGTTGCTTTGCCTACAAGCGTCTCGAAAGCGCATGTATTTTGTTACGATGTAGGCAAAATTTGTTGGGCCACAGCGTCGAGAGTAACCGCGTTTTCAAAATTCTAAAAACTTTTATGGATATTACTTACGGTGGGTTATGGGCCTCTAGAAATTAAGGAGCCTAACAGTAATAGTTAAAAAGTTAATTATTCAATATTGGTTAACCAGCCTGCCAGTTAGTACGTCTTGGCTGTATTCTGATGTACTGCACTGCTGACAATGCTTTGAGAAAAAAAGCGCTCTTCTAACTCAAAAAGGCTATTTTATTTAATTGTGTAAACACGTAAGTGAAACACCCTGTGTATATACTGCTGTCCCGAAGAAAGCACTTATTAGTTTCTGACTAAAGGGCAAAAAAAAGATTTTTAAATTAATGCCTTTAACAGTGCTTCTCATCTCCGCTGAAAAGCCTGTACATAATATAGACGTGCCTAGAAGGGGTCCGATACACTTTTTCCTTCTGGTTTCATGCTATTCACGGTAAGATTAAGTTAGTTGGCACTGTTATTACTCTCTCGGCATACACTTCTTTAGATCCACTTTCAAGACAACATTTCTTTACAGCCCTTATTGTGATAACCCAGAAACGTTCTGGCTCATGCGCTAAGCGTACACGTAAACGACCAACTCGCAAGTGCAATCAATTTTCATCTCGCAGGCACTTCTATGAACTCCTGCCGCAAAGCTCCGTCTTTGCACTCGGCCTCCGGCTTCTACGAAACACTGACGGTTATAACCTGAGCACTCCATGAATGCAATTTCAAATATACAAAGGTTGTCATTATTCATGACGGAGATTTGCATCACGAAACATCTGACATTTCACTGCCGTTGTCATTAAAGTAGTTCCCACTTCGTCACGTACGATTTGTTCATGAGGCGTCGTGTAATGTTAACGACACCAGTGGAGCCTTCGCTGCGTCATCCGTTGACTAAAGTTCGGTTTGTAATAATGCAAAACACTTTCAATGCTTAAATAAACGATCACTGCTCCATGAAAACTACATAATGATCAGCTATCGAAACATCACAGCTATCAATGAACCATGTTTAAATGTTTAGTTCTCAGTTCCATTTTTCGAAGCGTTATGGGTCACTAATAAATATGCATGACTTATTTAGGGAGGGAAACCTGTGAGTTCTTAGTTGAGCTAGTTTCCCAAGCAGCACCCCATTCTCGGTGACCTCTTCCCTGAGCACTTGAAATGAAGAATGGCAATTAAAGTGTCCTTTAACCAGGAGCGTGTGTTCGCCCCACATAAATGTTTGCGACATGCGTTAGGAGTAAAAAATTTTAACTTATTATTTTTTGCACCTTTTCAGGCGTAATTATAAACTTAAGTTGCACTGCGCCTAGATTATGAGATTTGCCTTATAACGCTCTATACCTAAAGACAGCTCGGGTTTTGCGGTTGAAACAAAAGTACTTTAGCCACAGTATCGTAAAGACTTTCTGAGTTAAAGTAGTTTAGACTTCTGATTCAGCGGCACTCAAATCTTAAACATCTGTTCTGTAACAAGTTAACTCGCAATTCACATCGCATTCGCATACTTTCAAGCCCGACGATTGTCGACCGATTTCAGCATTTATGGTTGCAAAGTTTTGAGTGAGATAAAAAATATTTGTTCTTCTAAATTATCTTTCCAGTTACCTGTCAGTAGGCCTGTCTATCCTCTCTAAATACAGTTATGGCCGGTAGTGGTGGTGGCGAAAACATTTATTATCAAGCAGTACAGAGGGGGTCAAACATCCTACAATGCCACGAGGCAACCCTTACGGAGCTGCTCTCACAGGGCAAAGGACAGCCCTTAGAGGGCTCTCCGCTACAGGGCGTTGGTAACAATCAGGCGCTGGTCAGCAGCAGGAGCTGGCCAGGAGAGTCTCCCAGTATGGCTCCGCCGACGTTGGACCGAGCTAGATTATAAGCGGCAGTGAGTCTGCAGTGGGTGCCTTTTGGTTAGGCGATCTAGTTCTTCCAAGTGCCATAGGAGGTATTTTTTTGGGAAGACTGAGCAAGGTGTTGATAAGAATTCATTCGAGACTGTCCCGACATTTTATGAAGGCGCCTCTGGTGCGGCAAGGTAGGGAAATAACGCTCATTGCTTGGCGCTGTCATCACTGCACTCATCTTGAGCATCTTGCTTATCTCAAGATGCGATAAACCGCCTACATTTAAGTGGCTTACACTATTTCACACGAAGTGTTGTCAATTATATGTCTGAAATTTTTCCACCCATGGCATGCCGCAACCTCGAGAGCCGCGACCTTCCAATTTCCGGAATGTCGCGCCCCTAAGCGCATCATCCTGAGGCAGCGACTGCCGTCGGCGCTTTCGCAACACAATCACTTATCTTGAAGAATAGCGTAAAGTATCAAAAAGATCATCGCAGAGGTGGCCTAGTTGTTTAAAAAACCACCTCCCATGCAGGAGGTTCGGAGTTCGATCTGCAGTGCCACCCGGATCCCACCGGCGATACAATGGGTGCAAGCCTGATGCTCGGCTCATCTGGCGTAAAATTTTTGGGAAATTGACCTTTGACCCCACCTTGAGTTGACTAATATAGCTTGTGTCAACTCTTTGGGCAGAGCTGCCCTTGTGCCATCCAAATTACTGTGAAAGCGGAACCTACATTTCCATCACTACCTTTCACAATGAAGCGAGCCCGTAGTTGAGTCTAGTTGTAGTATCCCACGTCTTTATTTATGCATAAGAGCTTCCAGAAACAGTGCTGCTCAGAAATTTTTTGCCTTAAATTTCAAGTTTATAGGACAGGAGACCACATCACAAATCTTCGCATATGCCTTTCTTTATGCTAACAACTACTGGTTTTTTTAATCATCTTTTTTCTCTCATCACTAATGTAGGATCATGACAGGAGACAATGTTGCAAAAGTGCGCGCTCGCTACATTCCTTGCGTGATAACTGATGACTCGTCATGGATCTGCGGGCTGCACAATTTACGCGATAGGGTAAAATTGCAACTTGTGTTCAGAGATCCTCACTGCTGCATGAAAAACAGGAGCGCATGGCCAACAACACTTCCACGGTTACGCCACGGCAGCCAGATACGTATAAGTTGTGGTGAGCCGCGTGTACTAACATTTCTTACATGCCAAAAAAAAACCCCAATAGCATTAGTGAGTCTCTTTAAAAGTGCCCGAAGCCAGAGCAATGAGTGAGTAGGCTCTGAAAATAAATTCCGCATTCCACAATGATACTGCAGCCGCCGTGCTGGCTCAGTGGTTATGGCGCTCGGCTGCTGACCCGAGAGACGTGGGCTCGATCCCGGCCGCCGCAGTTTAATTTCGATGGAGGCGAAATTCTAGAGGCCCGTGCACTGTGCGATGTCAGTGCACGTTAAAGAACCCCAGGTGGTCGAAATTTCCGGAGCCCTTCACTACGGCGTCCCCATAGCCTGAGTCGCTTTGGGACGTTACACCCCCATAAAACCATAAAACCAAAACAATGATATTGATTAGCGATCTGTGACGCAAGCGCCTAAAGAAGAAAAGTAAAGTAGCAGCTGTAGAGAAATAATAGTAATCTGCGACGATTACCAGAGCTATCGTACTGGTCGGTGTGCGTGGCAGCTGTTGCGAAGCCAAGAAGTGTCATCATCGCGTCTTGTCTCTGAAAATATGGACGTACACACAGTTTATAACCGCTTCCAATGTCGTACTGCGAATGCGTGAAAGCCTGCCGGTAACTCTTTTGTCACGAGGTCCGCTCTAAAAATACGCGGGTGTAGTTGGCTTATTGGTTTGCGAAGGTTTCCCATACGGGACTTCAATCACCATAACAGTGATTGCAAGAGTTTTCGTGTTAATCGAGCCGGCGCCGAAAGTACTCATGGCTTCATGTACTAAGGTTTTTCGAGCTCATTCGTCTGCGTAACGTACCTAAAATCCAGGTATGAAAAACAGAAAATTAAGCAAAAAATTAACAGAAACGCACCAAAGCTTAAAGGTGCCATTCACAGTTTGCCTAAGCAGAGGAAAGTACCGAGATTTAAACACCGGCGAATATAGATTAAACAGCAAAAATATATCATAAGTTGAATTAATCGTCCCTTCAACATATTTTATTCCCACGTTTCACCTGCAGGTGAGTTCTACATGAATGGACGCTGCGGCGCGAGAAGACAACAAAATCGACTCAGATCAAACCAAATAAGAGGCCACAGAAAGGCTCCATCCCAGCTTTGCTGCAGCTCATGCATTTTCCACATTGCATTGGTGGCTGAGCGCCAGTAGCACCGTATTGCGAGTGTTTATTTATGCGAGCATCTACAGGCACTGTCTGTCACAAAGCGCTGACTGTTATTCCTGGCCACGTGATGCCCCGCCTATACCCAATGCTTTCTAGCTCTGTGCTACCCACATCCCAATAAAACTGCACTTCACAGCAGGTCTATCAGGCCTTACATGAGAAGCACCTAGATTCCGAGTGCTGGTGGCATCGTCCTCGTGCAAGAAATTATTTCCTTTCATGAGCGAAGGATCCTTCGAGACGATTGTTGATTTCGCCAAGTACCGTTCGATACTTCAAAAAAGTTGCTCCGAGTTCAGGCACAGATCAATATTTTGCGGTCTCAGACTGCGCTGGACGACAAGAGCAAGGGAAGGGAGGTACACGTGGAAGGGAGGTATCGATATGCCAATCGCTCTGATTTCATTTAAGTGGTCGATGAGGAGTTTCTTCTTGCAGATGCAGCTTGGGGGTGAAAACCAAGAATTAATTTGCTCATTTATAGATTCGAAAGAGCTGCTTCGGGTATGACCTTTCACTGTTGCACGTCGCAGCTACGTGACCTCACATAAACTCGTGCGCTGTGCAGTCTCAAACTTTCCTGAACTCCGTGCCCATTTGGCGGCGCGACTCGCAAAGCTTTCTTTACACAACAATTCTAGCAGGTTTCGGGCTTATTAGCAACCCCCGGCGAATCAAAACCGCCACGAAATAGAGACTTTATGCTGGTAATCGGAAATTTATTGGTATTCGCCCATTATTAGTATGCATGCACATATATTCATGCATGCATAATTTATGTAGATTTAAGTATCTACTTTTCGAATTTTGTGTGCATATTTTTAAACATGCTTTTAAGAGCCAGTGTGCTTTCATTTCTTACCATCCTCGTTTTTTTTTGCTTTTTCTCCTCATAACACAATCCAATACAAAGCAGAGTTCATAACTGAAAAGAGAAAACAGCAGGAAATATGGCGCCAAGGCACCCCCACGCCGCACCTACTAGCAATATACGAGTGCATACACTGCGAAGATGTATAGAAACGCGCATATTCCTCGGGCAATTCGATAGGCCTGCGCGATACCCAGCGCAGCGCTCGTGCGCGCACATCCACTCGTCGGGACATTCAAAGCGCAAACCACCTTCTCTCTTAAATAAAAACAGTAAAAAAGAAGAAAGAAGTACAGTTCACTACCCAAACGCGCCGCTCCCGGGACACTGCCGTCGCGCAGCGTGCTCATACAGCGCGCAAGCCGATGCGGTTCGGAGCTGAAGCAGGTTGTTGCTGCCTCAATTCACCGCCAGGCGGGCAGGCAGGCTACGATTCTCTCTATATTTATACATAAACACGACACACGCGCGACCTCACCGAGCCTATACCCCTTACGGACGTCTCCTATACCCAAACGCACGACGTGGCCTGTGTACGGCGGGCCAGTAGCGGCAGCTCGGCATCGTATCGCCGTCGGTCGCGTTTGCGCCCGAGGATGGGGGGACCCGGGCGAACATTTGTCACGGCCTCCGTGCCGGCGGCAGCGGGAAACGCACGTGTATGAAGAGCGAATCAAGCCACACAAGGCTCTGTGTGTCGAGTCTGGGTTGCATAGACCGCTGTATACACGGGGCGGGCGCTTTGTTGCTGCCTTCTTACGTTTCCTGCTCTCTTTTCGTCAATGGAAATGTCGCTATAGCCTCGACTGCCGGTTGCTGCTCCTCCGCTCTGGCAGTAAAGTGTACGTGTGTGCATGTTCTGGCCTGCCCTGCACCGTACGCTACCCGTTGCGTTATATGTATCTAAACTCTGTATTCTCTCTGTTCTTTTATGCTTTCTTCACGTGTTTCCCTGCTCTTTCTGTCGTCTTCTCTTTGTTGTGTTGAGAGGAAATGGTCACCAGCGCTCGTTTCCTGCATCTTTTGATCGTTGCGCGTTTCCCCACGGCCATCTGAAGAAAATAACAGAAGGGGGCGCTGATATATGGTTGGCTGAATATGTTGCTGGGGCTCGCTCGGTGGGGCAACTGAGAGACCTTTTTGTTTGTTTTTGGATGGTGGGCGCGACGGGTTGATAGAGTCAATAACTTATCCAGATGACCTTTGCCTGGACGGCAGACGAGCGCTGGGTTTTCCTTTGCTCTTTCGACATATTTGATTTTTTTTTATTTTTATGTGAGATGTCGGTAGCGTGATACTTCGCGAGAAAGCGGGCAACGCTTTCTCATCCGTGCAACAGTAAATAAAGAGAAATTGCGATGAAATGAAATGGTACTTGTGAAAGACTTCAGCAAGCGTATGAAGAAAGAAATGAGCTGTAACGAAATATAGGTGTAAAGACTGAATCTTCAGCCAAAAAAATTGAAATATTTGAAAGTTTCATCTATTCTCTTGTTTTCACGCGTCATCATTAAGATCACTAGCTTAGCGAAACTGTGGCTTCAGCTGCGCCAACTATTTGCTTTCCATTTTCATTTACTTGCACCACGTTCTGATGGACGCTTCAATCAGAGCCCTCTTATTTCTTCTGCTCGCCTTCTTCGAAGCCCCCTTGAAGAGTCTTCATTGCGAGCCTGCTGGAGCGCAAAGTTCTCAAGCACTCTCGAAACAAGACGCTCTCTCCCTAGCAGGCTCGGCAGAGAGACTGAGAAAGAGATGGAAAGGGGAAAGTGCAGCGTGCTGAATGCAGTGCCGCAGCAGACTTCGAGAAATTTAAACTTTCCTCAAGGGGACGCGGCGGCCCTTACATTTCTGACACGATGCTTTTACGGGAACGGGTTCTTCCTTTCCAGACCCATCTTCCCCATTTTCCCCCTCGCTTCTTCTCGACGCCGCAACCGTCGTGGAAGGGTACCGACCACTTTGTCAGATTTACAAATGCTGCATAACTCTTAAGTGCTCCTTTGAACGCGGTTGCTGTGGGGTGCTTTGTTTAACGCTGCTGCAGGCGTGCCTGCGTTCCCTATTGCTGCACTATGTAGTGGGGTGTGCAATGCCTGCGTGTGTATGCGTGTGACGCAAAAGCATTGCGTATTGTGTCCCGTTCCCCCTCTATTCCCTCTCGTAATGTTTGAGCTCTTGGATGCGCTGGAGAGCGAAAGTGAATAGTTGCTCATGGTGCTTCTGAAGCCAGCGCTCCAAAGCTCCAAGCGGAATAAACGACAAAACAGAGGGACACTCCAGTGCTCCAACCAAAAATGAAAAACAAGGAAAAGATGCAGAAGCTCTTTACCAAAGAAGCAAAATTCTGTTATAAAAGTGTGGGCCGGGAAAGCTCACGGGAGACTGCCGTGAAGTAATGAGCCCCGAGCCGCTTTAACAAAGAGACCCTGTCAAAGCGGGACGCCTGACAGGCACTTTGCAGCGTTGAAAAGAAAACGATCGTTGCTTCGTGCTTCGCGCTCCTTTTTTATAATTATCCGTTCCTATTTTTACGTATGTTCTTAATTTCTGTTTTCCAGAAAGAGCTGCTTTTTGTTTTCTCGTTTCCCAGCGTTCCGCGGCTGCTCGCACCTTCGGCGTACTCCGTGTTGAGCGGCTCCGCAACCGGGCAGCCTCCAGCGCGCGCGTGAGAACGGGCGCGTTTGTCAACGTCAGGCGAGGCAACGCACGCACACGCCAGATTTTTTGCTTGCGTTGAAATGGGCGCCGAGCTTACCCCGATGCAAACGCTGTAAGCTAGCACCACAGCGTAACTCGCTCCTCCTCCTCCTCCTAGTGCAGCGCTCCCAGTGCACTCTCTCCCTTTACGCACGGGCAATTTGCGATGTTTCCTTTTTTATTTGTATATATCTGCCTCTCGCTATCTTCCGCTGACGCCCCTTACTGCCGCCTGAACGAGCTTCGTGTCCAGAGGCGCCAGATGCTGGAGTGGTCTTGTTAGCGGTCTTTAATCAGCTTCGTTATCCACTCGTCTGGCAGGGACACAGATTTAAAAAAAATAGAACAGGCCTTTTATACATCACTGTTTTATCTATCTTTTTTTCTCACCCTCTTTCCTGTCTTGGTTCAATATTTCTGAGTTTCATTCAGTGGAATACTTAACTTCTTATCGTTTTTGCACCAAGACGAGGTGTTTTCACATGTCAGTCGTGTCATGAAAAAGGTGAGAGAAAAGCCGTTCTTTGTTTTTATGTAACTCTAGTTGCTAAAGTAAAATGCACTCCGTGCGGACGGGCGTTAAATAATTTCACGCCTGGGCTTCTTGAAGCATATAACAGCATGAAATTGCGGTAAGTGAGGGTTGTTAGGTAAACGAAAAGCTGGGAGAGCTCGTGAACCTCTTTAACTGATTTTTGGCTTTATTCTTGCCGTAGCTGCGCGAGTTCGTTGGAAAATAGCGGCAAGCTGTCTTCAGGAGCTGTTTCTTCTGTTGGTGATACCTGTTAATCGGTTATAAACTGCAGTAGCATCGATATTGTTGTTTGAATAACGCGCCTCATTTTCGAAGACATAAATTAATTTAGCAACCAGTTCGTGTGAACAAAATTGCTATTGTCTACTCCTCATTAAACTAATACTAGCAATAGGCAATCTTTCAACACTATAGACATTTTATGACCACAGCTTTCGAACAGGCAGTAGCAAGGCATTTTACTGGAGGCTCGAATTTTGTTTTACAAAGGCGCAGACTGCCTTTTCGAATGGCGAAGTGAGGCTTCAAAGGAAAAAATCCGGACCGAAGAGTGTTTTGTAGTTCGTTTAATCTCACCTTAATCGTATCGTCAGTTTAGTGGAAACGTCAGCTTCAAAACTCCAAGTTTATTCAAAGTGAGGCATATTTATACGTTTAACAGCGCAGATTTAACGGTGATATCTTAAGTCCACTAGAATGTTGTTGTCTTTGACAAAACGGTTCTCTACTGACGACTGAATACTGCGAAGCAACTGACCCAGTGGTAGTTTCCACAAAGCAAGCTAGCCACTGCAGTGCCGAAGAAGAACAAGCGAGGCATTAAGTATTAAAAAATATTCAGTTTGGTGCGAAAGGTTTAGAACAGCTCTAGGAATTCCGCTCTATCAGCAGTCTGCTTTTATTAATTAGCATACTTGTACGTACAAAGAGTTTAAGAGATTGACCAGTGTTGTTAAACATTTCCTCGCAGTCATACCACTGTCTTGACGCACACATTGTTTGCATTCATTTTCTTAGTTTTTTTGCAAATAGTAATGGCAAAGTCTAGGTTTCGAGCACTCTGTTTCACTCTTCTCGATGGTTAAAAATTTTGGCCTTGCCAAACAGCTGATGAATGCAGGCACCAAATGACCGCCAAGGCACGTGAAAAAAAATAGGAAGCAATCTTTGTTTCGAAATCGGAATGATGCGTAGAAGCCTTCGTACAATACATCAAAACAAGCTCCGCTCTAATACGAAGCAGGAGAATGCTCGCCAAAGGAATTCAACACCCCCGCTTCCTCGAGACAGATCGTATCGGGTCGTGCATCCGGCTTGGAAAAGCAGAGCCTCCGCATGCCCCTAACTGAATAGGGGATCTTACTCTCCCTTCTTTTCATGCATCCTGTCAGAAGTGGGGAAAGCCTTGGTTTCATCTCATTTTTCTTGTTACTTTTTCTCTTTATTTTTCCTTCCTCCCGATATAGCAAAGAGGAGGCAGCAAATTCGAATATCTGCGTATGCGCTCCTTGGCCCGTCCGCAGCGAACAAGCTCGTCTCGAAAGACGTTTATGCAAGTTTTCCCTGCGTAAGCCCTCGCGCAAAGAGACATACATAAAATGTCCTTACTTCTAATATATACGAGCTTATATGTTTATATGTCACCACGCGCGCCCTCCATGGATGATTAAATGGAGACAAAACACGAGCCAGGGGAGCGCGCGCCGCAATATCTCCGCGTCCGCCCAGAGAAGGAATCCAATGCTTTTCCTTCAACGTCGGCCCAGAAATGCGCCGCCACCGGTACGCGGCTGCGCTGACGCCGTTCGCGACAATACGCGGTTCGCGCTCGCCCGCGAGGCCTCTCTCCTTTTCAATCTCGGCGCCGCGGCGTTCGCTTTCCTGCTATCTGTCTGCTGTGTTCACTCTTACACGTAAATTTCTTCTTATCTCGTTCTTAGCGCTTATTCTTTGCTTCTTTATTTGCTCCCTTTCACTTCGTCTCCTTTACTTTCAGATCATCCTCTCATAGCCGCATGTGCAAATGCGTCAGTGCGCGCTTTCTGGCGAACCTGGCCTGAAGCTTAGAGCGGCCTCGTCTCCTGCACCAGCCTGTACCCACTGGCTGACCGGTCACGTCCTGCCCTCCTACCCTCCTCGCCCTCTTTTTCCATTCGACCCCCCGCCCCCCTTCCCGCTCTACTTTGGCGTGTTGCCGGCTTCTACACGTGGCAGGCAGTGAAGAAAATTTGCTTCCACACCTGCGTCACCTTACCGTTCCTGTCCTTGACCTCTTAGGCTCAAAACCCAGCGTCTATTCTTTCGTTTTCTTTTTCTTTTATATCCACCCATGCGAACAATGCAAAAGCTATTTACAATTTTAAAGGCAGCTCACTGATCTCTCCGGGTTCCTGCAAATGTTCCCTTGTATTCTTCGCACTTTGTGCTCTCATTTTCTTTTTAATTTCTCTTAGACAGGCGAGAAAACCAGGAGTGATGCATCGCGGTCGGTGGCGGACGAACAGTTAAGCAGGGAGCTCAACCAGGAGGTATTTCGAGGGACTACCATGAACTGGAGGATAGAGAGGAGAGTTGTAAAATAGAAAGAAAGTGATAGAGGCTGTAAGAAGCAAGCACAACGGATAAAGATATGCGCTCCAAATGCCGCTACCATTCTTTCACGCTGGTTTAGGGACGATATTGTCTGTGTGATCATAAGTGGGCTCGAAAGTGGGAAAGGCAGGACATGGTAGCCTCTAAACAATCCAACATCTAGCCGTCCAAGTAATACACTCTGACACGACTAAAGCTACTTAAATGCATTGCTTCGACTGAGCGCAAGTTTTAAAGTTATGCAAAGAATGCGAACAATGTAAGAATAACAACTAATAATCTTGATAGGAAAGCAGCGTCAAGCAAGCCATCCAGAGAGTCTTGGCCGCTACTGGGCGCCTTAGAAAGAACGGGAGACTTTCTTGAGTATAACCCGAAAGTGTTCAAATGTTTAACGTTCACGGCTTTTCTAGGAGGTGGATATAAAAAATAAACTGCAAGATTGCAACTGGGAAGCAACAGAAATAGTGTCCCGGACCTACCCCTGCCTGTCCTATATCGCACACCATAGTGTAGTCCTTGTCAAAAAGAGACAACACAAGCGGCTCCCTTCTATGTCGCGTAGTGGGTGCCCTGTTGGTCATTCTCAACTTCACATTCAGATCGCTGGGAATCTTCAAGCCACTTCTGGCGCACTGGTGCAGCAGTGAAGGGATACACCAATGCCCTGCGATGGCAGATGCTGCCACTGGTGGGACTTCTGGACCCGGGGTGTTCTTCCCGAGTAACGTTTCGTGACCTATCACAGCGGTCAGTTTGTTCACAGTCCGACGCGCAGGTTGTCATGACGCCACGAGGTCACGTGACCTAGATGGTCCACCTAGGTCTCCATGAGTCATAGCACTTCCTCAAGATTTTCGCTGTTTCGCAAAGATATTTCCTTTTCATGGATATCATGAACATCAGTACAAGTAGCGAATAATCATATGAATATTTGACTGGGTTCTTTCATTATTCTATTCGTATTCAACTCGGTTTTTTGGCTATTCTATTCGCGTTCGACCCGGTATCGAAAAACACACCATTTGCACACCCCTACTGACGAACCCTTACTGACGATTAAAAACGCTGTGGCTCAGAAGCCAACCCGGCATTACTTCTGAAAAAAGAGCTCGCTTTGTTCTTTTTTCTTTTTCTCTCTCCATTGCCGCCGCGGTGGCTGAGTCGTTATGGACCTTGGCTGCTGACTCGAAGACGCGGGTTCTTTCCCGGCCGCGGCGGTCGAATTTTCTATGGAGGCAAAATTCTTGAGGCCTGTGTACTGTGCGGTGTCAGTGCACGTTAAAGAACCCCAGGCGGTCGAAATTTCCGGAGCCCTTCACTACGGCGTCTCTCATAGCCTGGGTCGCTTTGGGACGTTAACGCCCCATAAGCCATAAACCAATATTTCTCTCTCCTCCTTCTCAATCGCTTCATCCTTTCCCTCTCGTCGCGTTTCACGTGCAAACACAGAACGAGACATGTAATGAGACAATTGAACGCCGAGGCCACACCGCACAGGCGTCACAGACCCGCATAGCCTCTAGATCCTTTGATAACTGTCGAACGTGATTAACTACCACCGCATAGTCCAGGCCACATAACCAGGTTACACTGGTTTCAGCGGTGGCGCTTTGCAAATGAGGCCAGTTTATCTAGTAGGTCTTGCAACAACTCATACAACAGTACCTAATAATGTACTGTAATTATAACAGCTGCTGCTTATCAAAGCTAACACCGTAAGGAGCATTCGCAGTGTGTTTCGCTGATTGGAAATAACACATATAATGTGGAATAAGTGCACGATGACAGTGGCATCTGCCTGAACAAATATTTGTCGAGGTTATCCGAGCTACCGGACACACATAAAGAAAGGTATAATCATTGGCACTATGAATTATGAGCGTTGCACTAAACCTCCTCTATGCATGCTGTATCTTTTTTTTCTATCGCACATAATTAACGTACATCAAAACAAGAAGACACAGAGAGAAATAACGAATAAGCAATATGCGATAACGTCAACAAGCACGTTGAATTTGTCAGGTGGACCTGTGGTCCCACCACATCTTTTTTTTGTAAAATATTTGTCATGCAGTGTTATACACTATATGCATGACGCCGCACTACCCAGCTGGTTACACAGAATCAGTCACTGATATCATTTTATGGCGTCATGGGGACGTCAAGGCGGCGGTATTTTATGACCCGTTACGAATATTTTAAGTGACGCGACCTGTACCGGTCCTGTTAATGCGGCCTGCAGCTTCCCAGCATGCCTTCAACGATCGCCACTTCGAGTTCATGGCATGCCGGGACTGATCACTTAGCCAAACTACGATAGAGAATCGTTCAGCATGGATATTTCAGAGCCAGCCTTAGACTCAAAGCACCTTATCAAAAAATAACTGTCATCTCCGCCTTTCCACGTGATTGCTGCAGCTTTAAATATTTTCAAGACTTCTCAAGTTTATAGTACTCAAATTCACTGCACCGGCTAAAGCTCATATTTAATGCGTACAAAAAATACGAGACCCTGCAAGAGGGTGAATTCCCGCAACTTTACTTTCATCTCTTATTTTCCGCCTCTTTTCAGAAGCTATCGCACGTGCGCATAAAACCTATTATTATAAAGTTATGAATTTTTTTATTTTCCTTTCAATAGCAGAAAACCTTGCTGACAGCATATATTAATTTTGAACTCTTGACACTAAGTTTCATTTTCCATACAGTCAGCGAGAGCTCAATTCGATCGAGCCATCGTTTCTTGAAAAAAGCATTTTCCTTTAAACTTAACCCTGAGGAGTCAATTTTCTTATATCGGTCAGATCAGACCACATCTACTTTTACTATCCTACTCGCTGTCTAAAACGTACATTTAAAATTGTAATGAAAATGGCCTGCGAATCAGAACTATTCTGGCGCTCCAACCAAAAACAGTGAAAGATCCACTGGAATGTTCTCTGCCGTAACTGAAAATACCATCTATCAGACCGGAAAATTCCTATTTCGAGATAATTTTTCCCTAAAGCGTCATGAAACCCCTGCAATCTCCGAAAAGCTAGAAAAATCGGGTCCTAAAATTTTTTTAAACTGCTTCAAAATTTTCTATTCGCCAAAATTTACTCTTAAAATTATCTGGAAAGGGAAATTTTCCAGCACAGAACATCACTGCTAGCGACTGAAGTAGAATACAGTACTCAGGTGCAAAATACTAATTAAGAAAAACTAAATTAAAATAAAAAAGCAAGTTGCCAATAAAGACTTGTTAAGAAATGATTACCGCTCACCAGAAAAGATGGAAAAGAAATGCGAATGCCATCAACAACGCATCAGTATAAAATGCCCGATTCAAATGGACTGAATGTTCAGCTGATTCGTGAGCAGCGAGTAATTATCACATGTATTGCTCCGGAAAAAAAATATTTTTCCAGCTCAAAAATAAATACAACAGCGATTGAAGACGCGCATTCGAATTGATAAGAAAATGTTGCTAGAGCTATTGCTCATGTCTCCGCATTATGCAATCCGCTGTGTGTGGTTGTATCAGTTCAGCTGTGGTATGACATGCTAGACGATTACAGTTATTTTGGTTTAGATTAAACCTCAATTACTTATAGCTGAGTTTTTTGCTAAGGTCATCTTGTGCTCGTAATTTCTTTCAGAACCCTTGCTCAATGTCCTTCAGCCGGATGCAGTGAGAGTCGCAGCTGTCTGGAGATTTCGGATATATCCGAACGCAACCTCCTCCAGCGCTGTGACGAATAGCAACACGGTCTCGACAGACAAAATTAGCTGACATCATTCAACAGTCCAGTGCACTGTAAACATAACACGTCCACACATATCACTCTCTCGTTCATTTATTAGATACGTGTGGGTCATACTTTCACTACTATTCTTTTCTTTGTCCCCCTGGAGTAGTTTCAAGATCAGTATGAAACTTCCCAGAGAAAAAAAAAAGGGGGGGGGGAATGATTTCTCAACACGTTCCTACGAAACTGGGATTTTAATGACGGGCTTGTAGTGGATGCAAAAAGAAAAAAATGAGAAGCTCGGCGAAACTAGCCACTCTAAAAATTCCATCTTCGTCATCGGCTCTAGAGCTGCGAAAAACGAATTGAAAAATAACGTGGATGAAAGGGTGCTTCTAGTCTCACCACGCACGTGTGAGACCAAACAGGAAAAGTGCGCCGCAGACTCAACATTAGCAGAGATGGGTGTCAATTTTCACTTCCACACTAACTTCGAAGTCGACCCGCGTAGTTCGAAGATTGCTTACACAGCCCGAACTCTAGTGGAGCAACTTCGCATCAAAAAAGAATGTATACATATACAAACAAAAAGCTAATAAAAGGCCATAGGATAGCCCACCACAGAGGCAAAAAAAGGAAGGAAACACGCATTAACAACCCGACATGATTGCTTCGGTCTCTTTAAGGAATCCTTGGAGCCTTCACTTTCCCTCTCGTTCTCTTTGTTCTCTTCGAACGTGACCGCCCATGCCAAGCGGTACCAGACCTGGTTGTTCCTGAGTGCAGACTCGGTAAAAGAGCACATGCCTTCGTGGTTCTATTGTCGTTGCCGCCCAAGCGCGGCTCTGACACCCCGCACCCCCACTCCTTTTTTTCTCCGAACTCACTTGTTCAAACGGAGTGGGAAATCAATTTTAAACGTGCTCAGACTCGACTGTGGGCTGTGACCCCTAGTCGAGTCGCTTTCTTCCCAACTTGCGTTGAAACTCTCCTTTTTTTATCCTTTCAGTTGATCCCGCACAAGCCTTTTTTCGCATTTTTGTGTTTTGTTTGACTCGTCATCCATCGCCCCTGGAGCGACTCGTCGCGAACTTCGATGCCCGCTTCGGCGACCAGAGTCGTTTACAAAATAATGGGGAACATCTGCTCCCTTGTCAGGGAGCTCATTGTTTTCGCGTCGGAGCTGTTCCAGGTGATTCTTTTTTTTTTTGCTTTCGCGTGTTTTCTTGGGGCCAGATTGGTTGTGCTGGCGTTAGCCTCCGGTTAAATGCTGTCGTCGCAGCCATGCGCTCTGTTGTGGCTAATAAGCACGCTGTACGACTCGCCACTCTTGCTGACGCGGCGCTAGTGATTGCAGCCGCTAGCACGTCTGAAATGGCCGACACTTCCTGTCGCTGAAATAACTTTAGTGTTTCAGATGAATCGTGATTTCCAGCGCAGCACTTCAAAAGTATAAATGGTGACAACATGATTCGAAACTTTTTTTGCTATTTTCTTTTTCGGTCAGCCGATAGGTGGAACATCATTAACTATTCATCCTATTTCGTAGTAGTCGTGTGAAAATTAAAAACTAAATATATTATGCCACTGAGTAAGTCCTATGTATGTAATTTGTAATAAGTATATTATAATGAGCCCCTCATTTCTCTTTCCTTCCGTCTCCATATCTCTACTGTGCACATAGGGAGACACAGAAGATATCAATGTCAGTACTGTTTACTCTTTCCCTGCGGTGTCTTATTTGTCGGATTTTGTTTTTGTAAGCTAGCAGTAACTCAACTTACTCTCTGGTGTTTATTCATTATGGTGCGCTATTTCATAATCTTGTTGGGTTTATGAAAGTGAGATTTTTCATAAATCTTTGTCAGATTTGAGCGCATAAATCGCTCAGTGCTGAGTAGTAAGCTAAACCGGTTGGTGGACTGTGCAATAACAACCAAGGGATGCTTACATTCGTTATGCGCGTTCACCTACTACACACACCTTTCTCGACTCCAGCAGACGCGCTTGCTAGCAAACCAAATTGCACGTTGTTTGTTTAATTATACATATTTGACCTACTGCAGACGATTTTACTTTCAGTTTTCGGGGCCACAGTTATCCTGGCAAAGACAGCATGCACCCCTCCCTGCCGCTCCTTTTGTCACCCTCGCTAAGTGTGGAGTAGCCAACCGAGCATTACCTGGATAACATAACCGCCTTGACTTTCTTCCGTCTTTCTCGCCGCTTGCTTCTGGTGTGCGTGAGTGCGTGGGTGAGAGAGAGAGAGAGCGTGCAAGTGAGCAAAGCTCCAGCACAATCGCGAAAGAAGGAGAGAAGGTGGGCAAGTTAACCGGAAACAGTTTCGCTTAGCTATCCTGCACTGGGTGAAAGGTCAGCAAGATGAAGAACAACGAGGTGAGTTAGAAATGAAGGATATCAACCAACGACGTCCGCGCGGCGACTTGAGTGGGAACGACTCCCGCAGAAAGAGGAGCTGTACCTGGCAAGGCTGTCTGTCGCTGATCGGGAGAGCTGTAATAATGAATGCGGTCTGGCTAAAAAGCATGCACAGATGTGTTCTGGAACCGTATTTCAAGCAAACATGTTATCCTTGCTTTTCCTAAAGCATTCACTTCGTTCTCTCCCCCTTTTCCACAGAACCGCACACAGGATAAATACACGGTGCCCCGGCCTCCACAAACCTTCAAGTTTTGCTGTATAGATAAAAAATGCCAGTCGATTTGAGTAATTAGGCCAAATGCGGATATGTGCGCTAGCATGACGTCAATTGTCGACTGGAGCTACGACACACTAGGAGGCACCGGCGTACCACGTAATTACCACCCCAAGTTCTTCTTCATTTAGCTACTGTGCAAGCTCCATTCGAATCACGTTCTCCTCCAGCCCCGCCGCGGTGGCTCAGTGGTTAGGGCGCTCGACTACTGATCCAGAGTTCCCGGGTTCGAACCCGACCGCGGCGGCTGCGTTTTTATGGAGGAAAAACGCTAAGGCGCCCGTGTGCTGTGCGATGTCAGTGCACGTTAAAGATCCCCAGGTGGTCGAAATTATTCCGGAGCCCTCCACTACGGCACCTCTCTCTTCCTTTCTTCTTTCGCTCCCTCCTTTATCCCCTCCCTTACGGCACGGTTCAGGTGTCCAAAGATATATGAGACAGATACTGCGCCATTTCCTTTCCCCCAAAAAACCAATTATTATCCTGACCACTGCTGCTCGTTCCGCTTAGCTCAGTGCACTCTGGGGTGGTGCCGCCTAATTAGCAACCCAGGTTCTCGCCTGGTTGCAATCAGTTACACCTTGACTAGTCAGCCATCCGGTGGGCAGGTGACCAGTGGCGCAGTGGCACAAGGCAGGTGTTATGGCAGGCGCTATGGCAGGTGGGATTTGGGCTGCTTGGGTTGGGTTTTGACCCAGGTTGCTCTTCCGGAGCAGCCTCTTATGGTAGGCAGGTTGCCCACCACCCGGCGGGCAGGTCAGCAACCTGCCCCAAAACCGGCTTCGACAAACCGACGAACAGACCGAAAGAAAAACACACAGCGCCCAAATGCCGGAAATGGCCAATATAAGTGCTACCGGACTAAAATACTGACGAGAAAAAAAAATGGCTGGTGGTTTAGCATTTCTAAGCACTGAAAATAGTGCGAAAACACTGTTTATTAGAGGCAGACACCACCGCCACGTACCTGAAAGCGCTATTGGGGTGTCCACTGACCCAGGGAGTCAGTAAAGCGAGCCTTCAACTTTTGCATAGTCAATGCCAATTTACCCAACGTACGCCGGCGGCCTGTGCTGCAGTGCTGCGTTTCTGCAGCAATATTGTCAATGCAAACGCATATTGCTGTAGTGCCGTGTTTCTGCCACAACGTTGTCCACGCCAACGCATGCAGCGCACATCTTTCTTTCTCTACCGCCACGTAGCTCAAAGAGCGAATATTAGTTTGGTAGTAGCATTAGCTGATGAAAAATACAGTATGTAATGCACAGCGCGAGGGTGTGTTGCAATTTAGCTGCAGATGAAATTTGGCTGCAGAGATAGCGTAGTCCTCTCGCGTAGTGGCTAGCGAAGCTGATCTGTTCGCGCTGCCGTGGGTTCGAATGCCAGGCTCAGATATTTCACTTTTATTTCTTTATATCACTTGGCACAGCGCCACAAACATAGCAAAACATTTCTCGGGGATTACCCATGGGAATAGTGTTTCCGCACTGAAAACAAACAGGAATCAAGAGCCCCGGGGTTGCCAGGGCGCGCTGCTCGTCACAAAAGTGAAAATCGCACCGGCATCTTAACTTCCTTCTCTTTGGCGACCGTCGCCGGGAGCTAAACCCGCGGGATGTTTCTTGTCACTCCTCCTCGCCTCGTGCCATACTCGCCCACACTTCACGCCTTCAAACTTTTTCCACGCTGACTCCTTCGCGAGAGTGGTTAAACTGCGAAGCGGAGTCTCAAAGCGCTTGCGCTCGCTCGGCAACTCCTCCATCCTACCACGCACACAGGGGCGCATAAGAAGAGAAACAAATACCACTGAGGCGAGCAGGCAGTCCCCGCTAGGCAAATCCTCCAGGCAGCCAAGCGTCATGAGCGCGCACGCAGGCTCGCACTAAGAAAAGCGGAAAACTGAAGAGTCAACGCGGAAGCCGCGAGCGAAGGAGACAGAAATTAAACACTGGAAAACACCCGTTCTCTTTTTCTCTCTCTTTTTCTCTCTTGTCACCTCTCTTTTCCGGAAGTAAAAATAGAGAAACAAGGTAAGGAAGAAGGGAAAGAAGTAGCTGTGTAAAAATAAAGGAAAGATAAAGGCGGTGCCCACAAACATGCTACTTGTATTCACGCGCAGTGGGAAGCTTCGACCCACCCGGGGCTGACAGTGTCGCTGCTCTCCTTCCTTCACGCGACGGCGGCTGTTTACCTAGTTCATTATTTACAAAGTGCGGCACGGGCGCTGGGGACGGCTGTCTCGAGCAGCGGGATAACGGGTGAGATTAAATAGGGATACAGTCCCACAGCGCCACCACCGCTTCGTGAGTAGTGGTGGCAGCGGCGGTATACGAGCAACGGACGGGGGCTGCTTCTGCTTTTCTTGTGCGCAGCATAGTCTAAGCATCATGAAGAAAACGTGAGGAGGTGTAGGGGAGGAAGGAAGGGGGAGAGGAGGGAGTGCAAGCTGCATGAAAGAGTAAGAAAGCCGGGGGGCTGGTGGTTCGTCGCCCACCCGGCCCCTCTTGGCTTGACGACTAGACACCTCGGCAAACAAAACGGAGGACGTGCGCTCCGCTGCGGGCTGAAAGTGTCTCATTTGCCTGTCTGCCTGCCTTTCTGCTCAGTCACGCAAGCCGGGGAACCAAGCCGGCAGCTAAGAGCGACGCCTACCGGGAAGCGGGGAGAAAGGGGATACTCCCTTCGTCTGAGGCGCAACAGTTGAAGAGGAGAGAAGAGTGAAGCAGTGAAAGATAAAAAGTATAAATAAATGACAAGACAGTGTGATTTCTGCGGACGCTTCTTGGTAAATAATAACAGAGAAAACGAAACGGCAAACGCGGAAAGATGAAGCGAAAGTGCAGGTGTTTTCAGCTGGACATCTAGCAAGCAAGCAAGGTTGGGACGAGACTAGTGCAGCAAGGAGAGCACGTCAAAGTTGCACTCTCTTTCTTTTCTCTACTTTTTAATCTTGTATTTCACCATCTTTGGCTTGGATTTTGCTCGGGCCGATGCCCTTGTCCTCTGCTGGAACTCAAAGTCTTTCCTGCCTTCCCGGGGGGTATTAGGCTTGTGCGCGTTTCAAAGTGGCAGCCTGAGGCGAATGCAGAAGAGGCCACCGAACATGGGGAAGACGACGCTCTGTTTGTGAAGTTACGATCGCGGGAGTGGATTGTGTGGCTGCTCGGGTACCTGATGTTCAGCATGTTGATCCTGGGTGTTCTTGTTTTTCCTCCGGACAACCTGTTTTCATTTCCCCTTCCAACGGCGTAGCGACAGAAGTTGCCTCCGCTTAAAATGTTGCCGACAGAACAAAAAAAGAAACAGTCTCTGTTGCGGATTGCAGTGAGGAAGAATGTGTGGCAGCTCTTTGTGTTCATGAAGATGGCTCTAAGACGCGACGCTGCCCTAAACTAAAACGACTGGCCAAAAGTTTCTTAAGCTGCGTTCGTGCTGACGATTACTCTACGAAGAAAAAACAATTTAGCACTCGCCACGCGTCAGAAACTTGTTTTATTGGGTCGCAGTAAATTGAGCTGACCTTCCGGTTCTTTATTTGATTTGTGAACTCTAATTCCTACATTTCACGGCAGAGCTTCAACTTAAGGACTTCGTCATGCTGTTTGCTTTAGTTTGTGGACAGCTTTACGATGAGGTAGTACCCTGCTGGCTGTAATTTTATTTCACAGAAAATTAAATCAGCCGCATTTCTTCTAAAAGGAAAAGTTGCTGTATGTGACGAAGGAGGATATCAGAGAGGCGTCTTTGTTTCCATATTTCTAGGGAAAGACGAGATTTCTTATTCTTACTGAATAGAACAGGTGTAGCTAAAAACGACTGGCGTATTATTATTAGCATAGCACTATTTAGAAATAAAGATGCACCCCGGGTTTCTGGAGGAAGTCCAGTAAGATTTGGTGGTGCGGTCTTCTACATTCGGCGGTCGACCTGGGGGCGAACCGCATCAGAGCCGGTGTTTCTACCGGATGACATTCAGAGAGCGGCAAGTGTCTAGTGTCTGCCTCGCAGAGAAGAGCAGGACAGAATGAGCAAGAGTCGCCGAAGGGGGCATAGTACTGTGCCGACCATTACCAGGTTATCGCTGGGGTGAGGGCGACGCGGAGGCGTAACCTTCGAAGCAAGACCTTCTCCCAGCCCCCAAGGCCACCAGGGGGTCCCTTATCATTCACACGGCCCCAAATTGCCACATTGTGAACATACGTTGGCCAACAAAACCAAACATATGAGGTGCTGGCTGTGTTCTGTTTTTGAAGTTTTCTTTTAAGCAACCAAGTAGGCGGATTCCGGTTTCCTTAAACGAGATCACTGACCCGCTTATAATGTTTGGAAAAGAAAAAAATAAAAAACATCGAGTACAAAGTTTCTTCTGGTTATTACACAGCGTACACAATTCAGAAATAGATTAATGCACCTGTCAGTTTGTGCCTTAACGCGACAAACGTGACAGCTGGAGCAAAGCACATCTTGCACGTGTTTGCAGCTGTGTACGCTTTTATTTGATGATCTCGCACCCCTTCTGAGTGCATGTTAAACAGAGCTCACTTGAGTGCCTTCAATAAATGCTATTGTATCAGCAGTGTTCATTCTAAACTTCAAAGCTACAGCCGAATGCAACTATGTGCTGAGATGGCAGCTGCTATCAACATCAGCTAAGCGGTCAGTCATGTGCCCTCGGGTCGAACTATAGCCCGGAATGTGGGGAGAGGTATAAAGAGATGTCCTTCCAACAAACAAGAGTCGTTTCAAGCAAACGAATATTATATAGGCATCGATACCAAGGAGCCGTGCCAGGCAGGCCCAGAGAAGCGCCAGCAAAACGAGTGAAAATAAAGTCCAGCAGTAGTGGTGCGGGCACTTGCGGCCGCGTCACACCACCTGGCTGCGCCCCGCGCCACCGGCAGGTCACCCCTCTTTCTTCCACTATGCTCTGCATAACCCATGCGCATAAAGACTTTAGCATACGATTCTCATAATGGCACTTCCTCGCGCAGAGAATATTTTGCAGATCAATGATCGCAAGAAAGAACGTCTGATATGCTAATGCTCCGGTTGACGCCACATTACTCCTTAGACGAACTACAGTTTCAAGACACGATCTGCAGCGTACGCCAAAAGTCCCCGCAAGCAACACGGTCTGGTTTTCAAGCTGTATGACCTGGCGCTTACGGCGCCCGTGAGACACCTAATGATCATGGACGAGGATAAGCTCTACATTTCGCGTCTGTCTTGTCGAGTAAGTTCGAGAGACCCATCGCGCATCTACTAAACCGACGCCTGGCCGCAGCCTTCCAGGTTCTAAGATGAATATTTCTACGTGACTGCAATGATATGAATTTAGAATTGTATTGGGCTTAAGCATCTCATTTTAGACCTACTAAAGTTCTTGACTAATCTCACTTGTTATAGGTTCCGTGCACTATATATAAGAGTGACACGCACTGTTCTTCCCGCAAACACACTGACAGGAATATGCTGTGACATCTGATTTATGCGTGAATATAACGGTATCCTTATTTAAATAAAGCCTAACCAGAAAATTTAATTCTAAGTTGAGCACAGAAAACATCCCACTGAATTTTTATTTAAAAATTACACTCTACCAGTCTACAATTCTCGCTTCGAATAAAACGAGATAAGTATATGGTAAGAGCGAATTCTTACAAAAAAAAAACGATCCTCGCTGAGTAAAAGTAGACAAAATTCGCAAATTATGACCAAAGTAAACAGCGTACATTCTTCCAGCAATGAAAAGCGTTGTTGACTGAACCAGCATAACAAACAGATACAGTAAGGCAACTTGATCCGCGTCCCCTTGGAACGCACTTCGCCAGCTTCCGGAACGGAAAGTATTGCTCATCACTGTAGCACGGAAACTCTCTCGGACATGCTAAGGTGCTCCTGCTGCGAGATGCGAGACTTCCACGAAATTTTTCGCAAAGATAAAAAAAAACTCGCTCTGGTGCTGCATTTCTGGCGCCTCCGTCGCCCACGAATCAAGCGGAATTCATTCGCAAGAGTTTCCTTTCCAGCGCGAGCGTGCAGTATCCTCGTGTTGCAAGCTCATTTCTTGTTACCGCCCTTCACATGCTTCCAACTCCGTTCTCGCTCTCAAAAGAGCTCGCCGCGCGCTAAAACACGTGCCTTGAGTGAAACTTAGTTTTTCTTGCCACCAACCTCCTTCCGTTTCAGTCACACTTCACGCACTGCGAGAGCACGGAGATTGGGGACCATGCTCGACTCTCATGGGGAAGTTAATATTTATTTTTACTCCTCGGACAGATGCGCAGAAGGCGTGCGCGGACGAGAGCGAGTAAGTACGTAGCGTTGTAAAACAAAAGCCAACTCCGTAAGACAAGACGTCGCGCGGAAGAGCGGCGCTACTTTCATTTCCAGTATCAGCCGACTGTGTTGCACACTTTCTCCCGAGCGAACCGATGGCCTTGTTTAAATTTTCCAGCATTTATTTCCCCGCGCTCTGAACAAAACTGGGTACATCTTCACTCTTCCTCATTTTTCTTTCTCGCTCAGCCAACGCACAGCTCCCGCAGTGTTTCGGTAATTACCCGTCGCAACCAGACGCGCGCTTCCCGATCGCTCCGGGACGCTGTTTACAGTCCTTGCGAGTCTTAATTCTTTCTCCCCTTTTCTTCCCTTTAAAGCGACAAGCGTCGTCTCTGCTCGCCTTCCCTCCCCCTCTTCTCATCTGCCTCCTCCTCTCCATCATGCTCTCGTCCGCCTTTCTAGTGTAGTCACGGGCGACGCGCGTGGTCTAGCATCGGCAGTGTCTCCCTCTCTTCTTCCTCTCCACACGAAGACAAGATGCGTGCAAGAGAAAGCCCGGAAAACCCAACTAGGCGGGCATCATCGCCCCGTTGGAAGCTCGGGCCGCCTTGCTAATGAAGCGGCACGCCGCGGAAGGGCTAGCCAACAAACACATCTTGCACATCCCGGACCTCGTCGCCACTGGAGAGAGCGCAGAGAATCACCCGACCCCGCCCAGTACCCCTTCGCTTCCCCCTCCCCTCCCGTCTCCCCTTCTCGTACTCTCACGCTGCAGTGGTCTGCAAGCAGAGCTATAGCGCGAGCAGAGCAGCGGATTCTGCACGAGCGCCAAACAACGGCCAGCGTACTCTGAAACCCCGACGACGCGCACACCAAGGCGAGAAGACCAGAGCGAATGAGCAATCTCGCCTCGGCGTCAAAACAAAGCCGCGATCGTGGCGTTGTGAGTGTGCGCCGTCGGGATGGAAGGAAGGGGAGGAGGGCAGGGCGGGGTTCGAGGTCCGAAGCAGCGTCAGAGGCACGAAGCAGCCAACATCGCGAGCGCTTTTGCGGTGCGTGGTGTCGGCACTGCCTCCCCGGGCGCGGCGAGAACTTATCAATTTCCGAAGGAGAGCGGATATCCCGCAGTTCTAAAATGGAACGGGTTTAACGGAGAAAGAGCTTGCGCGGGAGGGG
Source organism: Amblyomma americanum (assembly GCF_052857255.1). Classification (NCBI taxonomy): domain Eukaryota; kingdom Metazoa; phylum Arthropoda; class Arachnida; order Ixodida; family Ixodidae; genus Amblyomma; species Amblyomma americanum. The sequence goes on along the minus strand of NC_135500.1, from coordinate 163,228,909 downwards.
GGTTGAACCCGCGCTCCACGCGAGCGTCAGCATTGTCGTCGCTACGGTTATGGGCGGAAAACCAAAGTAAAGGGCGAGAAACAGAAAGGCGGCTTCCCCGCATGGTTTCTGTAAGCGACGTTTGACTCGGGCCGTCGCGTTTTTAAGCTCGGTAAGTCGTTGCCGCAGCGACACAGCACGGGCAGCGAAGTGACAACGGCACACAGCGAGGACGGATGGTTGTTTCGCATCTTCCCCATCTTTCCTCTTCCTCCTCCTCCTCCTCCTCCTCCTCCTCCTCCTCCTCCTCCTCCTCCTCCTCCTCCTCCTCTGATGCTGCTGCGTCCTCTTGCACGCGCAGGAACTGGGCGACGACGAGATCGCATAATTTCTCGCGCCAGCCCTCCATCTCGCTGGCTGAAAATTTGGGACAGCGTTGTCGACATGCGCAAGCGCAGAAAATGACTAAAACATTAAACGACCATGCTGCAATCGCTTTTTTTGTATTTTGCTTATCTCTAATTTGTCCCTGAATGAAAACAGTTATAGTACTTTACTGTTCAGAATAAGGAGAAATGTGTTTAATATCTCGCAGAGGCTATTCTCATTTCTTCTCGCTTAATGAAGGCAAGAAGCGGAGGGCACATAAATTATTTACATTTTCGTAAAAACGCTTGGCGTCAAAACAGAGAGCACACAGTAAGGGAGACAGGACGATCACAACTCGGAACTGTTTATTTACAGCGGATGCGAGTTAATATAGGACGAAGATTCAAGAGGGAGAGAAGGAACCACACATGCGCGCCAGGGGTATGGAAATTAGAGCAGAAAAAGTAGCCGCGTACGTATCTCATGGCCTACTATCTAAAAATGCACTATCGTTATTATAAATGTCAATGATGGGATTTTTATACACTAACTACCGTTTCCTTTCATAATGAAATGCCTCAACCAGTTCATGGACTATCTTGTCCTTGTTCCTGCTTAATATCTTAGTGTCCTTCAGACTCGCTTCACACGTGTATTGTCTTTTTCATCGCAGGCTTCACAATTAAGTGGTAAATGAGAACCCGTGCCATTAATTCAACAACGATTATGATCTGTTCTGCGATCATCAATACAGACGCCAGTTTGTCCGATGAATTATAATGATTTATACATTAATGTCATAATTTCAGTTCACTGTCAAATTAGTTATAAACAATATTTTTTGACGAAAGCTGTAAGTGAGCTTTTGGCATATATCTAGATGGGTTCAGCGTATAAATATGAATAGGAGAGGAACGAAGTGTACTGGGGCGCTGCCTGTGGCCAATTTTGTTACTGTCCAGTGTCTGCAGTTGCTCCGTATCAACATATATTTCTTTTTTCTTCAGCGCGTGTGTGTGTTTCCTACCTCACACACATGATTTCGTATCTGCCGTTGCCTAAAAACTAAATAAATTCCACTCGCATCATATCTTCATTCAAACGTCTAAGATATATTCATTGCGTTATCAAGCAAACTACCAGGCAGACGCTTGGCGCAAACTCTTCGCCTGGACCCGCTGACGTCATAAACAGACGCAATGAGGCCGCAGCGTATTACTGACAGCCTTGCCGCACGAGCAGGACAGTGCATTTGAGAAACGGTAGACTAGGAACTTCACATTTCGCTGTAATTGCAAGTGTTTATTAGTCATACTTTGCACACCCTCAAGGGCAGTGACATTGTAGAGGGTAGTGAAGGAAAAAAACATCAAGTAACAAAATTAGGCAATACTACACAGGAGAAGGCGTAATGGCATGAAAAATAAAACAAATTAAAACGTGTGGCAGCTAACTCATTAAAATACAAATTCAAAAAACGGGAATGAGGTAACTTATAAGAAATGAAAATCAAAAAGAATAAAATTCACTAGCATGATTTACATTATCAAAACCGCAGGAGATGTGCTTGTGCTTTAAATAATGCTCTGCTTACAGGGACCATCATGAAGCGTTGTTTTTAATTAATAAGACAGCAGGACTATACCACAAAACGTTTACAGCACAGGAGAAAGAAACGACTAAATTTACTGAAAGCAGAAAATGCAAAATTAAACCAAGCGCCATAGAACAAGCAAAACTAAAATTGAAAAACACAAAAACCGAAGAAAACTCAAAAGCCGATCGCGATACTAGACACTAGACAGTGTGCTGTTACAGCACAGCTGTAAGGGTGATTTTTGCGACTGAATGAAGAAGTTATTACGCTACCTTATATACCAAACCTGATGATGTCAGGAATTTTGAGAACCAATCAAAGATCGAAAATATCACGTGAGCGATAACGTCATGAGTTCGGGAATTGATCATAAGCGATGTACGAGTCACATGACCTGCGAGCGGTCATGTGAAGTGGCTTTTATAAACCACAATCGATGCCGCTCAACCGCCAGGCAATCATAAACAGTTCCGCTGCAAGACAACAATCTTACGGGGCGGTGACTGCTGTTTAACGTTAGATAATTGACGCCACAGTGTTGGACCAATCAGCGCGCGCTGCCACGGCGCGTTGCAAGAACGCCATGCGTGACGTCACTGCATGATTACCAACCACCCTGGGATGGTGTTGCATCAATGCCAACACTGCACACTTGGGCAACGTGCCCTTAACAACTGTCGCTGTAAAATAGGCAAAATGGAGAATGAACCTTCCTAATAGGTTGTGTCGTAAAAAAGGGGGCCTCATCAAATACTGGCAATGAACTGAGCCATCAGTTGTACAAGCTACCGCTGCGGGAAGGTTTTTCGACTCATTCGATGTCCGAGGGACAAAAGAATGGTAAAAGGTGTTCTTCTGGCAAACAAAAACTGCTCCAACCTTGTGCTGTTAGTCGACAAAAAAAAAAGAGGGATAAGTGGTTGTAGTAATGAGAGACAGGGGCTCTTTAATGAAGTACGGAAAATTTAGTCAGGGTTTAGAAAGCACTGACATGCTAATCCGCGTTAGGAAGAAACTTTGGAAAAGAAAGGCAGCGAAGGAAAGTTGCCAAGATATTTAAATAAGAATATTACAAACAGAAGAAAACATAGAACAGTTGTGCTGAATACACGCCAAAGGAGAATGCAAGACGGTTTTGAAGTTTGTGAAGACGTCCAATTTTTATCAAATATGCAGACAAAAATGTACACATTGAGAACTTATCTAGGCGGGATAAATGAAGGTTTTCAAGTTTCTCACCAACAAGCGCAATGTCCAGCAGAATGGCAAATTAAAATTTCAGGACATCGCGCTGAAGCTAAGAGCAGGCAGAAGAACCTCAAACCTAATTCATTGTTAGCGGCACTTGTGTGAGTGCCTCAGCTTTCTGCTCAAAACACTCCCGCTCATTTCTTTAAGCGGAGCGTTCTAACAGAATGTCCGCGCAGTCTCAACTGAGCAGAAGTCGTCACAATGTGGTCTGCTCACTTATTCTAAGCAGTTCAGGTAGTTGCTTGTGAAAGCAGCGTTAACTCGGAGACGATAATAGACAGACTACAGACGGCGGAAAGGTCCGTGCGGAACTTCATAATTTAGGTGAGGGTCTACAGAAAGAAGAAATGCGCAATGAAAAGATTAGAAGCTCCAGCCTCGATTCCTTTCTTAATAAGCGTGTGTTCAATTGCATGCAACAGTTCGTTGCGGTTGTAATGATTATGATGATAATGCGCTTTCCTTCTGTGAGTTCTTTCCCATGTTTAACTTTGTCAAACAAGGATAAATGGGAATTCCTCTTCCAAAAACTTCATTAAGCAACGCCGCCAGAAGCGCTTTTTGTCGCGGAGGGAAGACGCTATGTTGCGACTGGTTAAAAATTATGAATAGCCTATATGTAGCTAAAACCACTTTCATTGTAGCCGATAGTGCATCTGATGATTGTGACAAAGCGTTGAAATGGCTGGTACAGTGAAGAGCTTGTCATTTTTATTCTTTCATGCAACCCAATCACGCCCTTCATCGCCCATTTCGAAATTGCTCTCTTATGTTCCCTTTGTTCAGTTTCTGGAACCAAACGTAAAATTAAACATTGTTTTTGTCTCCAAACTCGTTCATCCATTATTTTTACTATACATGAAAAATGAAACGCCTTCTAATTAGGCGACTTGTTAACGATCATTGTTAAGCTAACATTTATTTCCGATGCTCCCTCCTTTTTATAATCAAGAAATAGACACCACACACCCAAAAACCAAGACGCGTGGTTCACCAAAGAGAAATTGCAACTTTATTACCACGGATCCAACATAAAAACAAAATTCACTGCGGTATATAAATAATTACAGGGTTCACTGTCCAAGGTCAACACACGCGTGGAAATGAGGAACACGAAACACACGGGCATTCCAGTGTACCGAAAACGGGACAAAATTGAGCGCACCGGGCGCTCCGAACGACATTCCTACTTCTATTGCATTCCAAGAGTAATTACGTTCCGTGCAAAGAATCTGTGCCAGCTTTCAAAGCGGCCGTCGGAGCATCTCGAGGAACGGATGGCATGCACTTTAATCCTCAAACGCTTATGAAAGAGGCCGCATCCGTAATGTCTCCTGGCATTTTGTCCGCAGCTCTTACGTCAACTTCGAGAAATGTTGCCGATGTGCGCATCGATACTGACTCCGTCTTCGAGTGCCAGTCGCAAATGTTCATGCGTGGGACAAAGAATTGCCCGAGATCGCCCCAGAACAATCCCTAGCTGAGTCTTTTGAAGTTAATGTCATTCGAGTTCCTCATCTTTACGGCTCAAGCCTAGCCTAGCGTAGAAATCGACTTCTGGTGGTTTTCGCGAGTTCAGGTGGTGCGTCACAGATTGAGGTGAGTGGAAAAATTACAGAAGGAATAATATTGGAAGGAACTTTCGCAGATGCCAAATATAGAATATGCAGGTACCAAAAGTGGTGCGCGATGAAATCTGCATGCAAAGTAAGAAAAATTTTAGACATTGATTGATTGATTGATTGATTGATTGATTGATTGATTGATTGATTGGTTGATTGACTGATTGATTGATTGATTGATTGATTGATTGATTGATTGATTGATTGATTGATTGATTGATTGATTGATTGATTGATTGATCGATAGACTGGCTGACTAACTGACTGACTGACTGACTGACTCATTCAATGAAACCATATTTTTTCCTGCTTTTGCGTCTAGAGACGCTGCTGTGGTGGAATCAATAGGCTTATGTATGGGATCAGAAAAGGTGACCTGCACTTCATGACGACAGTGCCCAGGGCAAGAGCAGGGCGCCGATGACTGGTCTACTCTATATAGCATCAGTGCACTCAAATAATTACAAGTTTATTCGATGGCTTTATGCACACCCACACCGTCAGGTCGGGATGCATAGAAGATGAAGTTCACAGATCCCCACAAAATAACAGTTTCTTGAGGACAACATAAACAATTAACAGTTTTCTAGCCGCATACGTTCTGATACCCCGTGTTTAGCTATTTCCTGCCATTCGGTCAGTACGGCGCGCCCTTGACGCTTTCCGTCCGTGATGATTTTCAAGTACATCCCCCATCCCCGCCGACCTCCTCCAAGTCAGCGCAACCGGTCCTTTGACTGGTCCCCTGTTTTTGGGCGCAATAAAAGAGTTTACCTACCCTACAAACGCAGTCGTTTCCCGCCTCTAGTTGTCGCTGTTTTCCTTCCTTCGCAGTAGAAGCCTCGTTTCTGAGAATCCCCACGTCGGCATACGCTCGAAGCCGAGGCCTCAGCGAAGAAGTGAAAGGAGGGTGGAGATGAGGAATGAAAAGCGCGTGAGCATAAGAACATTCGCCCCCTAATCATGCGCTCGTTATAGCACGTGATCGGCGGTGCGCTATGGCACGTGTGACAGTGCTTCTGCGAGCGGAACTAGCTAGAAACAGTACTCTAGAACCAGCAATCGAAACACCCTGATGATGCATGTGGAGACGACGAAGATCACTTGTAACGATTGAAGACGATGAAGTTGAGCTTCGACGGTTTTCACTGAAATGCAGAGGACACTGAAATCACTGCAACCCACATGAAATCATCATCATCATGGGTGAGTAGGAATAGTTTGGGGGGGGGGGGGGGGTGCTTTCCGCATAGCCCTCCAGTGAAAATGTACCTCCTGGTACTCATCCAGTAAAATGCCCCTCCAACCAACTAACCCAGTACTTATAGTTAAAATGTACAGTCGTGAGCATAAGTGCAGAGACCACGGCTCCGGGCGCGGGAGCAGCTGCGGGGCCGCACCGCGGCGCTGCTATCTCGTGCCGCACGCTCGCAGCGAGAGTGCCCCGAGTGACGACAAACTTCACCCTCGCTCTTGCACGGGCGCTTATCACGCATGATAAATTCCTAGTGCAGCATTCGGCTACTCTACAGTTGACGGTCGCGACGAAGGGGAGCACGCATCGCAAAGCGCCTAAAGTCTCTGAAGGGAAAATACGGCGAACTGCTCTCCTCCTCATTTTTCTGCGCGCCTTGACGGTTACGCGCCGATGGGTTGCCTGTATTGGCATGCTGTTGGAAGGCATGCGCGGCTTGCACTCGACTACCGAATCTGCTATTTAGAGACGAATACATCGAGGCGTAAAATGCAAGGCACTGTGGATCCTCGCTTTGAGCCCCCCCTTTCAAAAAAGTATTGCAAATGTTTGGCACTCACAGGCTCTTTATTGCCGTGAGAAATAAAGAATCTGAACTTAACAATCAACTAATGCTTAGTGCAGTTGCGATTAACGGCAATTACACTATCAGCTCGGCGCGGCATCGAATCGAACAGTGATGACACAACGTCGGGGCGAGCGCGAAGAGTCTGACAGTCTTGCTTTACGGCAGTCCACAGTTGATCATCTGTAGCCACGCGGAGATCCCGGGCCGCAATTTGCTTCTTGATCATCCCGCACACGTTTTCGATGGGGTTCAGATCTGCATCTGGTGGTGGCCACTCCAGCGTGCGGATGTCCGCTCTTCCAGCAGTGCGCCCACGAGGCGAGCTGTGTGAACTGGGCTACGACCCTGCTGGAAAAGGAAGCAGCAGGAAGGAAGGAAGCATTCGATGTGGAAAATGGAGCCCAGGCCATCGTTTGCTTATGGCACTCCAGACAATGATAGCGCAGCTCGCACTTGACAGGACGCCCATCGTTTACTCGGACAGATATCTATAAAATAGGATGGTGGAGAAGACGCAAAGGAAAAAAGCAAATCAGGTAGCACACAATCTATCTAGCACAATGAAAGCATTAGGATAGGTTTCATTTGTCTTGGATAAAGAAATTTCTGACATTGGATTTCGTGTTCTCTTTTTCAAAGCCTAGCCCTTACCCAGCGCACATCGGCTCGTAAAAAAATGATACAGTGCTTGATGTTGAACCTGTGAAATATAAGAAATTTCTTTATCCAAGACAAATGTAATCTATCGTAATGTTTGCATTCTGCTAGATAGATCGTGTGCTGCCTGGTTTGCTTTCTTCCTTTGCGTCTTCTCCACCCTCCTATTTTATAGATATATGTCTGAGTACACGACGGGCGTCCTGTCAAGTGGGAGGTGCGCTGTCATTGTGTGAGGTGTCATAAGCAAGGATGGCCTGGGTCCCCTTGTACGCATCGAAGGCTTCCTTTTCCAGCAGGATCATAGCCCAGTTCGCACAGCTCGCCTCGTGGGCGCACTGCTGGAAGAGCGGACATTCGCAAGCCGGAGTGGCCACCAGCAGATGCAGATCTGAACCCCATCGAAAACGTGTGCGGGCTGATCAAGAAGCAAACTGCGGCCCGGATCTTCGCGAGGCTACGGATGATCAACTGTGGACTGCCGTAAAGCAAGACTGGCACTCTTCGCGCTCGTCGCGACACATCACTGTTTGATTCGATGCCGCGCCGAGTTGCTAGTGTAATTGCCGTTAATGAAAACTTCACTAAGTATTAGTTGATTGTTACGTTCAGATTCTTTATTTCTCGCGGCAATAAAGAGCCTGTGAGTTCCAAACATTTTTAATACTCATTTGAAGGGGGTGCTCAAAGCGAGGATCCACAGTGCCTTGCATTTTACGCCTCGATGTATTCGTCTCTAAATAGGGATTCGGTAGTCGAGTGCAAGCCGCGCATGCCTTCCAACAGCATGCCAATACAGGCAATCCATCGGCGCGTAACCGTCAAGGCGCGCTGAAAATTGAGGAGGAGAGCAGTTCGCCGTATTTTCCCTTCAGAGACTTTAGGCGCTTTGCGATGCGCGCTCCCCTTCGTCGCGACCGTCAGCTGTAGAGTAGCCGAATGCCGCACTAGGAATTTATCAAGCGTGATAAGCGCCCTTGCAAGAGCGAGGGTGAAGTTTGTCGTCACTCGGGGCACTCTCGCTGCGAACATGCGGCGCGAGATAGGAGAGCCGCGGTGCGGCCCCGCAGCTGCTCCCGCGCCTGAAGGCGGGGTCTCTCCACTTTTGCTCACGACTGTACCTTCGGCTCCCTAATGACAAAAATTAAGAACGCAGCACCGAAATACGAGCCGAGAACCTCCCGCAACTCTTAGCACCTTCTGAGAACCATGCGGATGCGGTAATGACAGGCTACCTTTTCAGGGTCAGATTACAGCGTCCACTTTACTAAATCAACTCAAATAGGTCTCCGTTACGTCGTGATCTCAAGGCAGCTAGCGCAGATACTCTCGCATTGCAAACCGTAAACGCCCTGTAATTTTTTTTTTTCACAACGGCTGCTTTTATGCTGTCAAGTCCATAATTCACAGTTAATTAAAGGATTCTTTTGATTTTTTTTGCTTCGCTTCGGTATGTGTTTCATTTAAGACTGCTTTAATGAACGCCGTGTTACGTTTGGAGACGCCAACATGCCAAGAATATTCAAGCCACTCGGAATCATCAATCTACCGAGGCTTCAAAGGGCCGTCGATGTGGTTGTAGCGCTACGAGTGCAGGTGGTGGCGTCTACAAGGGTCCTCCCCCCCCCCCTCCCCCCCCCCCCCTGCTGTTTACGGGGTGAAACGGCCCTCCGCTGTCTGAGAACGGCTTTAGAGAACCTGTCTTTTGTTCTCAACGCCGGACCTACCCGGGACATGTTTTTCCCGGAGGGCACGACGAGGGAGCTGGCGAGCGGCGGGACTGCAAATGAGCCGTGGCAAGTGCGGCCGGGTTTGACTAAGCCAACGTCTCCGGAATCCTCGTGCTTCGAAAACAACTTCGTCTTAGACTGTGCTTTCCCACGCTCTACGTGAAAGCTTCTGCGAACTGCGGTGGGATCCTTTCGCTCCCACGCTACCGCTGTGAAGTGCAGGTGACTGACCTTCGACGCGGCCATGGGACCCCCTTCGGGCTATTCATCACTGAAGCCTGGACAGCGCGGACCCTAATCTGCCAGAAGTGGCAAGAGTGTGTGGCTGGGGGCGGACCCGGAAGACTGGACACGTGATCTACATCACAGTGATTCGACGCATTTTTAATGAACTAGATTCCCCAACTAGGGACCTGGGGACAGCGGACCCTATTTAAGCACCGATCTGGCGTGTGATCAGCCAGCTCCCGATTTACTCTTTCAATCTTTGTATAAATGTAAATAAACCCTTCAGTCTCTTCTTCACCTCGAAGACCCTCTCATCTATTCGTCACCCCCACTACAGCAGTCTCCCGATCCGGAACCCAGCGACACCGACCTTGGCGAGAGACGGCACAGGCGAACCAGGGGCCCGCATCTAACAGCCGTTACAAGCATCGCAACGTGCATGCGAGCCAGCCAGCAGTACATTTTTGCTACGCAAACATGTATAAGCACGCAAGAACACACACACAAACACACATGCGCACGCACTAAGACAGGCGCATCAGCGTATTATAATAACTCAAAGTGTGGTCGAGAAGCGCCATCGTATGTTTTCACTAACTTTTAAACCCGAAACCCAAAACGTCATGTATCTGTCGCGACCAGCGAAAAGGCGCGTCTCAACTTAATTAACACCCTGCCTGCAAGAAGCACAGTCCCTGTTCTTTGTCAAACTGAAACACCCAGACCAATCCTCGGACATTAGTTTCCGACGTCAAACATTCGCCACGCTCGCATCCCGCTAACGCCTCGCTAAGCGCACGGAACCGAAAGAAGCCGAGAGGGAGAGAAGAATTTCCGGCGTCCATAAGCCACGCTGCCACTGGACTGGAGCGCACAGGCGGTAATGCGGATTCTGGGCTTCCGAGAGCCGCGGTATGGAACGGTCGGGGACTTTCGCTTCGGCAAAACGGCGCCAAGCGCGCGAGCTTCCTCCGGCCTTGCCGCGTCCTTATCAGCGGCGCGCAGGCCATAAAACATTCACTGGCGAGACGGCGCTGAGCTAATTAACAGCCCTGCACGAATCGTTTCGTTCTCAATCAGACCGCGCCCAGCCCTAGCGCGCACCGACCGTGTGGACGTGTTTGAATAATCGGCAACCATCCAGAAATTACTCCTGCTCCTCCCGTTTTCCGCCCCTCTCACTTCTCTCTCGCAATCGGTGTTTTTTTTTCTGTCTCTTTTTGTTGTTTCTTGCAACTCAGTGCCCAGCTCTTCCCGACATTCAGGACCACTTCCCGTTTCACGGGCAGAGAGGGAAGGTGGAGGGAATCACGACATTTCGGGAAGCTAGCCTATCCCTTATGAGCCTAACCCTGTCTCGGTATTCCCGGAGGACGGAACAGAATCTGGAAGTGAAAGGATGGTAGAAACAGAAACAACAGAAATTAAGGTTAACGAAAAAAATCTATCTCTTTTTATTCTTGGGGCCGAGTGAAAGCTTCGAACTTATTTCTTGTTCAGTAGCACTCCCAACCACTTCCTTAAATCCCGCATGAGCTCGAAGCGAGAAAAAAAAAATAGGAGCGAATGGAAAGGACCCAGTCGTCGTCGTTCTTAAAGACTCCGTGTGAAATGAACCGATGGGAATAGCAGAAGCACGCACACTTGTTATCAGAGGAGAGAATAGTTCGAACTGAAAGGAAAAATCACGGCTAAGTGTTTAGGAGAAAAAAACTAAAAACAAAAAGTTATTGCCTTTTTCTCTTCTTTCACTAAGCTGATAAAATTTTAGCATGTCCTCAGCCCTCCGGAATGACTCCGAGTCCCATGCGACCACTTCGTTCGCAAACTATGCACTCTTATCGGGACCGGACATGAAGAGTGCGTGCAGGAAACCGTTACGTGGAGCGCGCACAAGCAAGAATAAACCATAGTTAATGAGACACTGCTTAGCAAGCTCTCTTGAATGTGTCCGGTTCGCTTACGTGTTTTTTTTCCTCTCTCCTTCTTCCTCCTTATTCTCATCGTTATGTGTTAAGACATATTGCAGCTTCGGCGAAGGGAAGCGTTCTACTTACGCCCGCCGAAATCCTCGCAGCTCCTATTTTAGCCGAACGCGTTCGCCGATTACTAAAAGCTAAGGACAGTAATTGGTCCTGTATGATTAATACCAATGTCTAAGCAAAAGGTTTCCCTATTTTCACTGACACATGTCTAGTAAAAACTTATTGTGTAGCGCTAGATGGCGTTTGTCCAGTAGGTCTGGTTTGTTGGCTCGTGACGCCGTCGCAAGAGGACGCTTTTTATGGAGCTCCAGCGACTACGTCCGAAACTTGGGGCTTTTTGGTTGGTATCTGCGCTTGTACATGCTGTAGGAGCGCTAGTTTTAAACCGTGTGAAGGGTAGTAAGGCAAGCGGAAGTGTGTGTGCCGAAGGTTTTTGTGTAGAAATTTTGGCGGGCTTTTACGTTGCGTAGTACCGAAGGTTTTTGGTGTAACAATTTTGGCGGGCATTAACGTTGCGTAGTGCCGAAGATTTTTGTGTAAGAATTTTGGCGGGCTTTTACGTTGCGTAATGCCAAAGGTTTTTGTGTAGGAATTTAGGCGGGCTTTTACGTTGCGTAGTGCCGAAGGCTTTTGTGTAGGAATATTGGCGGGCTTTTACGTTGCGTAGTCGGCCGGACGATGGGTCGGCAAGCTAGGAAAGTCAAGGTGGACAGGGACGGGGAGCTAGTGCAGTGCCAGGAGTGCGAGCGTTGGTGCTATTTAAACGAGACCAAGTTCAGGAGCTTAGCCGAGGCAGATGCGGCTAGCTTCGCGTGCAAGATATGTAAGCGTTTTGAGGAGGCCGTTCAGATGTTGAAAGGGGAATGGCCAGCTAGGATTAAGGAACTCAAAGGGGACCTGAAGGTGAAACGAGGGGAGTGGATGAAGTTAGAAACTCAGGTCGCCGAGTCGCTTAAAAGGGAGGAGGCTAATGCCGACCTGTTGGAGCGAATTGTGGGTGAGCTGAAAGAGGAGCGGGAGTAGCGGGTCCAGCCAGAAGAGCAGGTATAAGCGCTCAGGTCGCGGCCGACAGGCCACCCCGGTTAGGAGCAGTGTCAGGTGGGGGACGAGGCTCGTCAATCCTACAGTGCTGTAGCGCAGCAGGCTTTGAGTGGGGAAGACAGAGAGGCAAAACCGGGCACGGAGACTCGCGACAGTAGCGTACGACGGCGGGAGAAACAGCTAGTGCGATCCGGAGGGCAATAGTCGCAGTTAGGAAGCGAACGGTTAGAGCGCAGGAGAGTTATGGTAGTCGGTGACTCGAACATAGCGAGGATTGAGGAAAGCGTTTTGACGACAATGAAGGCGAACAGGCGGGTTCAGGTGGAGGCCCAGTCATGGAAGTGCATACTAGATGCAATCGCCAAAGCTCAGGAGGTGGTAGGGGGCAACATATATGGCGAACACCTTGTCGTTATCCATGCTGGTCTCAACGATGTGCTGAAGGGGAGGAGCCAGAATCTCGAGAAGCAGTTAGAAGTGGTGATGTGTAGGCTTAGAGAGGCCTCTGAGAGTGTGCATGTGATCATATGCACAATTCCAGAGGTCGAGAGGCAGGCTAGCAAAACGGAAAGAAGGGTCATTGAGGCCAACCGTGTAATTAGGTTAATGAGTGGACGACTAGGATGCCGCGTAATGGAAGTTAACAGGGAAGTGCACAGGGTCAGGCCCCACCCTTTTGCACAGGATGGCATTCACTACGGTGGTGCCACTGGCAAGAGGGTGGGTAGAAGGATAGGTCGCCAGGCAACAGCTTTTTTGGGAGGATCCAGAATCCTGAGGGAACCAGTGTAGAAAAGAAAGAACCAAGATCAAAGGGACGATGGAACCATAGGAGAATAAATAGACACAAGCGCCAGGGCCAAGTTAATTCAGATATAAGTTTCATTAAGGTGGCAGGAACAGACTGAAATGGGAGAAAATAGAGGAAATGTTAAGACAGGAGGAATTAATGGTATTGATTTGGTGGAAACGCATCTTAGAGACATGGAGCAACCGCCCTGTAACCCAGACTACACATGAGATTATTGCAATAGAACACAGGGCCACAGAAAGGGGGTGAAATTGCGGCACTCATTCATAAAAGTATGAATTTTCAAAGAGTTAAGCTGGGATGCAAGGAACATTTATGGCTAAAAGGAAAAGTGGCAGGGGAGCAAACACTCCTTGGCTTTGTATACCTGTGGACAGGAGCTAATGCTAAAGAGGAAAACAGGAAAATGTTAGAGTGTATTGCAAGCCACATTGATGAGCTAGGAGGACAGGGCGAGATAATTATATTAGGCGACATGAACGCACATATAGAAGACCTGGATGGGTACACAGATTGTACGGGAAGCATGCTGCAGGATATGTGTGACAGGCATGATTTAGTTGTTTGCAACGGTACCGAGAAGTGTGAAGGGCTCATGAAATGGTAGGCAGGGAGTCTGCACTCGACGATAGATTATGCACCAATGTCACAGAGGATGTATAAGAGAATAGGGGCAATGAGCATATATGAACAGGGTTCCAAAAGTCTAGGTAGTGCTGACGAAATCGGCACTGGGAACATACAGGATCTTTAAGCAGGAAATTGCCAAAGTAAATATCTATGATAACTGTAGGAGAAGCTCTTTGTTGTTTGAGGCCAGGACGGGAGTTTTGCGGACTAAGATATATAGAGTCAGGAACCACGAGATAGACACGCCGTGCGTTGCGTGCGGAGAGGAGGAGGAAACAGCTGAACACTTGATACTTTTCTGTAAATGGCTTCACCCTACATTGGAAAGCAACGAGGCAGATTTATCCCAGGCATTGGGGTTTTAGGACCGTGAAAGGAAGGTAGATTTTAAGCGTGTAGAAGTAAACAAGCGAACGTTATCTGATTGGTGGCTAAAATTAAGACAAGAGTAAAATTTCACAAGTTATGGCTAGGTGGCTTGAACCACCGCCCGATTTAAAGGGTTCAGCCTTATTCATCCATTCATCCATCCATCCATGGTGTCCGTTGACTCTGTGCGCAAAGCATCGTTTATATCGGTGAGCAAAATTCAAGGACTACTTCCTCTACTAACTATCCCATTACGAAAGCGAACTGGACAGAAATACATGGTCTGTCCTTAATAAGTCATTCTTTCAAATTTAAAGAATTCAGAGAAGAGGTATAAAGATGTAAGATTATTTATTGCAACTTTGAAACATTAGATGCCCGTTCAAACCTAGTGGATCTCCAACGGTATTCAACCCCTTCAGGCAACAAGAAAAGAATGTGAGGTGAGATTATTTTCTTTAAAACTAAACAATAAACTGGCGCTTGATTTTTCGCCATATTTATCACCCACATTAACACGAAATACACGTGAACATTATCCCGGTTCACTAACCTCGTACTTCGCTCGTCCTCATACAAGCCAGTTTCCTTTCCTTCCGCCTACAATAAAAGAGTGGATTTTGTCGGCAAAGTGTATGTGTTATGGGGCAGAGTAACGTTGGGCCCTTCCTGTTTTGTTGATCGTTCTTTCTGGAGTCCCCCCTGTTTGGATCTTTAAAATCTTGTGCAGTATGCAATAAATAAATCCCTCAAGTTTGTAGAAGGAGGCCAAGATAGGGATAGTATCTCGAGGTTCCGTAATTATAACTTAGACGGCATACAACATGCTATAGTTGATAACTTAAGCAGGCTCCGCAGCCACGACTTAAACGCAGGTGACTAGATGTTACTCGGCGTTGTAGTGAGCGCGCCGAGAGCCGGTAGACTTGTTCGTCTTTGAGAATAACCGGTTCCGGCCCACCATCGTCGCATGGTTTAGGCTATGTAACCTGGTTCTCTCGTGCCAGTTCACTTCAGTAGCATACATATTACTGACTACTCAATTATACATAGACCACAAGGCACATTAATCACGCTGTGTGCTGAAAGAAGTTCGTCTAAATCAAGACTAAGTATCCGAGAGTTGGACTGCCGCTGAATACTTTTGTGCTATTTAGCGCCCTGTGAACAACAAATATAGGCTCCAGTACACGTTCTTCGCAAATCAATCGCAGCAAAAAAAAAAGGCGCGTTATTTTGCGGGACGCTTATAATCAACTACCCGAACAAGAGACATCTTGAAATGCCTCGAGTTCCTAGAAAACGCAAGATGGCATATGCAAGCCAAGGACTGTCACAACGAAGCTCACATTTCCAAATTTCTCTCTTTGAGCTGGAGGCTGCAAAAACCATATCAATTATTCACCGCAGTAATTGCGTTATGGGCGCGGAGGGGGGGAGTGAATCAGATTAAGGCAAGCTTCAATTGTGGCCTCCATTCATTGAAAACAGAACCTATTTCCCTGGCGCCAGTTTTCTTGTTTAAAAGCGCGCAGAGAGCTAGCTTAGAAAGATAAACAGCGGGAGCCAGACTGCTGGATAGGAGCAAGGAGGAATTATGCGTGTTTCGAGTGAATAAATTTTTTCAGTGAGGCCGAAAGAGCACGACGCTTGAAGCCACGATTATTAAAACTTCTTGCTCGCGAGAACGGCCAGTCATCTGTTCAAAAACTTGCTCCGCGGTCCCGCCCATTCTAGCTCTCGTGCTTCGAGCGCTTTATTTTCATCCCAGCATTTCATTCTGGTTGTCGGTTATTGCATCCGAAAACGCAATTAACTCGGAGAAAGGGGCGACCGCACGGACGCTAATTAAATTGTTCCTCTCGAAGTACGCCTTAGTAAAAACGTGCATTGAAGGGACAAAAAGTGATGAAAGGCCGCACTGTTTTTCTTGAAAGCGAAAAGATGAAAGGTGAACCAACTGGAGAAAAGGAGCTGCTTATCAACTTTCCTGACAGTCGTGCTACCAATTGGATCAGTCAGGTTGTTAACTGCTTTGAGGTCAGGCGCTGCGTCGGTGGTATATGTTTTCACTTCCGTCGCGTATAATTAAGAATTTCTTCTCTTTTCGACAGTATGGTAAAATATCCTGTTTCTATTCTGACCACTCCTTTCCTGCTTCCACTTATTAACTCTTGTGGCAGAGCGAACATATATAATGTGAGTGAAACAGAAGATCCACATTCGGAGGAAAGAAATTTCTGAGAGAAGTTATGAGGTCAAACTGACTAAATTACAGCAAGCAGAGTCCACAGTTACAAGATAGGAAAAGAATAAAACTAGGCACCAACACGCAATTTTCTACGGAAGTACTGGAGCACTTTCTACATAGATACAAACGAGCGCATCCCCAAAAAGTTAAGCAGGAAAGCTATTGCACTCGTTGTTCGAATGGTTTCCGCCCTTTGGTGAAGCGGGGAAGATATCAATTTCGCGTCTCTGAGGAGTATGCAAACGATTCCTATACAGCTAGAACTGCCTGCGCAAGTCGCCCACAGCAAAACTGCGCTCCTTTGGGTTCTGTAATAAATGCTTGTTCATAAACGAGCGCAGTTTTTAGTGCTTCTTAACTTTAAGCAAAAATGGGAGTTTTGAAATTCGTTTTTGCGGGAGCATGGAAAGTGCCTTTTCATTCCCTTCGGCGTGCTCAATGAGAGAGACCGCCACATAGAGTTCAATCACTCTGTGCATCTTTTTACAGCTCAGTCCAGGGAACAACTACATTCCTCGTGCTGAAATTTGAGGCTAGTACGTTCGGTGAGCGTTGGCGTGTTTGATACAGAAACATTTTTTGCGTAGCTGACAGCAAAGCAGTTGTGCGTGCAAGCTACGCTAACAGAACAGCACTGACTAAACATCGGGTTAGTTTTCACTTTTTTTTCGGAAACTCTCTTGCACTTCATTCGTACAACTGGGTTGCGTAGTGGTTCGTGGTTGATTAAAGCGGCCTATTAACCGCCCTCTCGCTACATACTGGGGATCCTTAATGGGCACCAAACCAAAAAATTACAGGACACCTAATTCTATTATGTGTTGCAAGCATGCGTTTAAGCTCTACGTATATATGATCACTTTAATTTATGTATTAGTTAAAAC